>NW_010362216.1:263344-270493 GCF_000414095.1 Morus notabilis | reverse complement strand
TAAAAAAAAAAAAAAAAAAAAAAAAAAAAAAAAAAGCGAAAACAAAACAAAAACAAATGATTCGTATACTACTTTACCTTATAATTAAGAGTTGATCCTTTACCTCACATATGGGAGTCGAGACAGACAATCGCTTTATAGCTGTTAAATACTCTGGAAATTCATACTTTTGTTCAAGCACAAACGATTCGTATTTTATTTTATTTTATTATTTTTTACGGTAAAAGCATAACTCCTTTATTGAATAAGAGGAACTCCTCAATTAATATAGTAGAATACCACTAGCTAGGAATTTCTTATAACAGGAAAATATCATCATCAACATTAAAACTAAGGTTCCAAGCCAAAAATAATAATAATAATAATAATAATAAAAATAATAACATTGTAATCCCCCTCCTGAAAAAGGGAGATTGCATTATATCTCATAACAATAACATCAAAAGAGACTTAAACGTATGGCTACCCTTTTGTTGATATTCATTCATAAAAACTTGTTTCTTTTTATTTTGACCAAAGATGGAACAAAGACTGAACAGAAAGTAAGAATCATGTCAATGTAATGTAACTTACCTAGTGAGGCAAAGTATAAAGCATTTTCTTTTTTGGTGAACAAGTATAAAGCATTTTGATGTCATATACTACTAGGCGCATTTTTTTTTATATTTTTCCATCAAATTAATGAATACTTATATAATATTCAAAAGAAAAGTCCACGATAAGGGGTAGTACTTTCTCCTTACTGATTGGGTGCAATTTAAAGTCTCTCATTAAATCTGATCAGGGTTTAAGTGTTCCCCTTCACATTTAATTGTAACCTAAACAAAATGAAAATAATTACAAAAGTAACCCGTATGTTTATCAAAATACAATTTATCACCCCATATATTATATTATAACGAAAATATCCTCTCTTTTTTTTAAATTGCTAATAAAACAAATCTTACATTCTTTTTAAATGTCGTTACACATTTTTTTCCCTTTAGAGTAACAATTCTTTTTTGGATATTATTTTTTGAATAGAGAGATACGAGAAAGATGACTTTTTTTTTTTTTGCAACTTATGACAATGATTTTCACTCTAATAACAAAAATGTATTGTTTTTATTCCGTAAAAGTAATTAGAATATCTTTACATTATTCATAATTGCGCTAATATTGAATACCTTAACAATTTACTACACAAAACACCAAAATAATCACAAAATTAAACCTATTACCACAAACAAATATATATTTCCAACAAATACACAAACTGGTTTTATAATTAAACCAATTACACAAATTTCACTGTTTTTCTTCTAAAAAATAAACATTCAATAATACATGAATTATTTTCAAAAACACAAATTAGTTAAACAATAAAAAAAATTTCATAGGTGGGGGAGAAGCTAGCTCGCGCGTCTGGGGGTGGTGGGTTAGCGCCGGCGTCGAGTATGGAGAATTCGCGTGGGCGTTGGAAACTCCTTGCTTGATTTTCATCGAAGCCACCATCGAAGGAGTTGATTGCAGAACTTCATAGCCTATGTTTCTCGAGCCCAGCTCTGCCCCGCCTAATTCTCCACATTCCCAACTCCAGCGAGATGCGCAAATGGGTCACGATCAGGTTGAGGAGGTCCGACGGCGGGAACCCTTGAGTAGCTGTCGAAGATGGGCAACGAGGGAGTCGTGGGATCGAACCGGCGAGGCAATGGGAGATGTTGAGATTGGAGATGGTTATGGGAGCCGGCATGGTGGAACTCCATTGGTAGGTTGGGCGGTGGCCACCGGAAAGTAGAAGAAGCCCATCGTAGAAGGAGACGATCAAGTGTGTTGTCTCTATTTTAAGTATGGTAATCTTTAGGCATCGTTTACTTCGTGGATTCGAGTTTTCAATTTGAACTGAAATATGACATTTTGAGAGAGCTTTTTACTGTAGTAAAAAAAGTTAGATGTGACATTTTCTGAGAGCTTTTTATTGTGAAAATTTAAAACTAAAAACTTAAATCGGTGAAATGAATGATGCCTTAATATTTTTTAACCTTTCAATTTTGAGTATAAAATTTGTACCTACCATAGACTTTCCCATATTCATAGATTACAAGAAAGAGGAAATTTCTCTGACAGACCAAATAGACAAAACTCATAGATTATAAGAAAGAGGAAATTTCTCTAATAGACCTATAATTTTCTTTAACTATATGTAGGTACTGTTGTTTTGATTATTAAGTAAGTTTTCAATTATTAAATTTGTGATTGTAGATTTTCACAATGGATATGGCTCATAGATTCGACAATTAAAATTTGAATGTAACAATTAAAATAATAGCACATATCAATAGTTAAAAAGAATATGACAATTTCTAAGGATAAAACTTTAATTAGGATTACTGGACTAGTTAGTCTATAAAAAATGATAACAAAAATATAAAGGTAAGAGGAATAAAACCACTCTAGCACGCAAAGATATCTTGCATACGTGCGGTACTCATTTTAGGGTTCGTTTAGTTCGTTAATTTGAATTGATATGTGATTTTATGTGAGAGATTTTTATTGTAATAAAAAAATAAAATGTGATTATTTCTAATTTTTTACTGTAACAAAACTTGAAGTCTAAACTCAAATCGATAAAATGAATGGGGTATGACATTTATAAAATAAGTGAAGATAACTTAAAGTCTAAACTCGAATCGGTAAAATGAACGGGATATGACATTTATAAAATAGGTGAAGATTCAGCAAATAGGCCGTTGTTATCTAAAGCTTATGACATCTCAACTAAAACGCCTTAAAACGCCATAAATCAGTACCAAATGTTTTAGAACATTTAAATAACACGATTAGGAAAATGCGTAATCAATTTGGTTTATCTGATAGCTAATAGTGTATGCAAATAATGGAAATTAATTGCCTTCTAAGTTAATAGGTATTTCTGTTAAAGGAAGAAATATTTTCAATTCTCTTTATTTGGTGTAGTTAGATTCTGTGCCTTTCTTTATTGACCCTTTTGTAAAAGCTGATGCTTTACGTTGTTAATGAAAGGTTTTCCATTTCCTACCTTAAAAAAAAAAAAAATGAAGCTCGGTCTCTCTTCTCTTTCTTCCCCTTAGATGACGTTTGTTTCAAGAATTTTACATAGTTTAGGATCATAATTTGTGGTTCTACTACAGTGTTTTACTTTCACAAAAAAGTTAAATTTTAAAAATTAGAATTATGAATCATAGTTCTGAACCCATGAATCAAACGTCACTTTAGAAACGTGAGCTAAAGCAGCTATTAGAGGCAGGTGCAATATCTTGAAGCCTTGAAGTTCTTGCCGCTCACGCGCTTGCAGCATGTGGAGGTCGGCTCCGTTGCCACCGCACTCTACCATTTCTGGCCCATTTAATTTAAGTGTTTAAATTAGTAATTTTGATTATAAATTTAAAGAGAATTATCGACAAAATTTTTTTATTTAAATTTTTTGTGAAAAAAAAATAGAATCATAAATTTAAAAGGGTCGTCATGTTTTTCTACAATATTTCTTCAAAGTTTTCAAATCAATCAATCACGTGGACGTGGTGCTTTTCAAGAGTTCTGATTTTATTCGAGTTATGCATTGTAATGTGAGATCAAATATAACATTAATATTGGTATTTGAATGAACAACGATTATTATCAAATATTAGACCTTTGCAAAAAAATAAAAATAAAAAAGTTAAATTAACTGGTTTTTTTGCTATAGCATTTTTTTTTGGTTCCGGCGTATGTAATTAATAAGTTTTTCTGCTAATTCATTCACTCATCCGAGGAAGTAAAGCACGGAAACATTAATATTTATTTTTGCTTCTTTGATAAAGAAAAAGAACATTAATAGAAGGAACCTCCTCCCAAATATTAAAACCCATAACGTGTGGCGCATACGATCTGCTAACATTTTCAATTGTGGCTTTCACTACACTCATAAATACATACATATATACTTATACGTGTGTATATGTATGTCTATGTATATATCTATACATCTATACATATAACATATATAATGGAGAGTTCACTTAAATCACTATTCAAAAATTTGGTCTCTCTATTTTGTCCTTTTGTGTGTGTGTCTCTCTCTCTCTCTCTCTTTTTTTTTTTTTTTTTTTTTTTTTTACTTTTATAAACTTTGTTGTTTAGGGTTTGGAAATTGAAAAATATCTCTCAATTTTTAGGAAGTATACATAAATAAACCCTTAAAAAAATACTCTTTTTAAAAATATTGAGATTGCTCCTAATGATCTATGTTAATCATTTTCTTAGGTATTAATAAACAAAAATTAGTTTTAGATTTTCAGACTTTTAGTCTTTTTTAACAAATTTTTTTGGTTGTTTTGGATTTGTTATATTTTAGTAAAATTTTAAAGTTTTAGGAGTTATTCTGTTTATTTTTTTGTAAAATGTTGTTTAAAATAAAATACGTATCAATAAGGATAGTAAAATTTCTTAATAAAACTTTATGGGTGAAGGATCATTTTTATGTTATTTTTAATAATACATATGAGAAATTTCAAAATAATATTGGGGAAACTTAAGAAATTTTCTTCATATAATTTATTTCAATTCAATATTGTTTTATCGTTTTAGATCTAATTTACTATATTTTTCCTTCTATGTTCAAAAAAGTCTAAGCACTATTTGTTTAGGTTAACATAGTTTTTGTTACTTTCGTTAAAAAAAAAGTATTATTCGAAGTACAAGTTTGCTATTTCACAACTTATTTTCAAATAAAAATGACAACCTATTGTAAAATAAATCTTAGAAAATAAAACTCGAACTCAATACTTTAAAATAATTAAAATAAATATAGGAATTCTCACGGTTATTCTCACGTACAAAGCACATGGTGTCAAATTAGTACATACATATGGATGAATTTTTAATAATTATATATATTTATATTTCTATAGGTGGTTATCTGTTAAATATAGAAATTTAATTATGTGGTTTAATAAGAATCCAATCTCATTGGTTTTTGGTCAATTACTCAATTTATTATAACACTATCATCAATATTTTAGCGTTAAAATAACAACACTTAAGTGCTCATTTGTTTCATACACTCAAACTCAAATCAATGATTTTGTTACAGTGTTTTCCTTTCATAAAAAAATTTTAAATTTCAAACTTTAAAATAAAAAATTATAATTTTAGTATACTTTTTAAATGAGTCCTAAATAAATATTATAGTAAGCATTATAAGTTTATAACCCCAATATATTCTCCTGCTTCTATGCTTCTTATCTGCCAATATTTCCGGACTGTTTTTCAAACTTTTTCTTCAGCATTTGTTGAACGCGCACATGGCTTCAAATAGCTCATTACAAAAACATTATGTATGGCTCTTTGTCAAAGCCAAAAGGTGATTTTAAAAAAGAATAATTAAAGCATTAGAGCAACTTAAAAAAAAAAACTTCAATAAAAAAATAACGAAAACGACTTGTTGAATATTCGGATTTGACAAACTTAAGGCCTGTTTGAATTAACTTAAAAAAGTTGATTTTAACTTATTTAGTCTAAAAGTCACTTTTGAACTTATTTAGATGGATAACTTTAAAGTATTTTTAACATTTTTAAATACTTTTAGAATAAGTCATCTCTTTAGTGTTTATGAAAAAAGTGCTTATGAAAAGCTTTTTTATTTACATTTTAACATTTTATTTGTGAACAATAAATTAAATACCTCATTCATATTCTTTTATTACATTACTTCTTATAACAAAAAATGTTTTTAACTTTTTTACTCAAACATATTTAAAAGTTTTTCTTAGATATAAAATTATTTTTTAAGCACTATCTAAAAATTAATAAAAAAGTCCAAACTTATACTTATTTTTTTCTTCTACTTGAAAACACAAATACATGGCTTTTATTATGCAGGAGAATTCTGAGTTTGTAATATAGTATTGTAACTAGCGAATACAGGGTATGCTTTTCTTTTTTATTGTTTGCCTCAAGAAAGGATTTTTTTTATTATTATTATTTTGATACAAGTATATAAGTAAGATTGTATTTTTCCTTCGCTAAAATGATGCAAACTATGGTAAAAGACAAATCCCTGGATGGCATATGTGTAATTAGATAAAAACGACAAGGACTTTAAGTGAAACCCAGCTTTGCCGCGCCTAGTTCAGCACTTGAAGTCGAACTAACGCAGAGTCAAACATAAAAAACGACAAAGCGATTGCGTCAGCCACGACAGGAGTACTTCACACGCGTAACCAAACACGTGCCTTTAGTGAAAATCGTTCAAATTCTCCGACTCAAGAGTCAAGACACGTCCTCACGCTTGCACAAGGCGCGTGGAGAAGAAGCTAGTAAGTGAAACTAAACAATGGCTCACGCTGACGTGGCGAATCTAACCCGGCATCTTTCTGCGCCCGTCGGCAGCGTGCTGAGAATGATTCTCTTTTCTCTCCTTTTTTCTTTTTTTAATTTAATTTAATTTTAATTTCCAATTGTTTTTTTTCTCGAAGCTGTAATTTTCTATTTCTTTTTTTTTTCTCAATGTCTAAAACTTCTTAACTTCTTTACATTTTCTCATTTACAGATGTGCCCACCTTATTTGGCAAAAATATATATATATATATAAAAAGAGAAAATTTCAATTCTAATCATTATTTTTTTTAACTCTATTATTTATATCACTACATAAAATTTTGATATCACTACAAAAATAACTTAAAAATTACGAAAAATAACTACAAGTTACGAAAGATAAACTACAAATTATTAGTAGTATAAGATAAATTTAACAACATTGACAAAAATAAAATAGTGTTATTTTATTGATGACATTTTTGAAAATTCTCCATATAAAAAGAGTCAAGTGACGGCTGTACACGTATGTAATAGTGAATTTGCTTAAATGTAACACTCAATGTTACGTCTAGTAAACTATATTTATTAAATGTTGCACCTAAATAAAATGAATATTAAATAAACTTACATGCAATGTTATACGGGCATATGAAAAAGTTACACGTGCTCGATTCGTTCAGAATCCAACTTAAGGCAATTCTACATAATGGGCCAATTTAGCAGTTCTGTAGATTTTAAAAAAATTGTTAGCTGTGTTGAAAAAAAAATAGATGTTACAAAAAGTAACTAAGGCCTCGTTCGTTTCGCTGATTCGAGTTTAGAATTCGAGTT
>NW_010362216.1:226804-261040 GCF_000414095.1 Morus notabilis | reverse complement strand
GTGTAAGAAGGCATTATTGACATCCAGTTGACGGAGAGGCCATCCATTAGATAGCGTGATGGAGAGAATGAGCTGAATTGTTGTGAGCTTGACAACCGGGCTAAATGTGTCTTAGAAATCAAGTCCTAGACGTTGATGAAAACCTTTAGCCACAAGACGAGCTTTGTACTTAGAGATTGAGCCTTTAGGATTCCTTTTAATCCGAAATACCCATTTACAACCAACAATATTTTGATATGGAGAGGGAGGAACAAGCTCCTATGTTCCATTGTGAAGAAGAATAGTCAACTCGTCAGACATGGCTTGCCGCCACTCAACATGCTTGATAGGTTGGGTTACACAAGTTGGTTCAACATATTCGGGAAGGGGATGCTTAGTAGAGGCTTGGTAAAAGTGTTTAGGTTTGAATATGTTGTTTTTAGACCGAGTTTTCATGGGATGAGATGGTAATTGAGGGGAAGGATCAAGAGATGGTGAGGATGGAGGAGCCAAGGGTTGTAAAGAGGAAGAATTAGATAATGGAAGAGATAAGTCACCTGAACATGTGGAAAGAGGCGGCATGACATCTATTAGAGGCCGAGAGACAAAGTAAGTGGTGACTGGTGTTGTTGAAGAATGCGCTATTGTAGGCATGGACTTGCAAGTAGGGGATATTATCGTGACAAGAGAAGGCCAGGAAGTGGAGGTTGCAGGAAAAATGGATGTTTCAGGGGAGGGAGTGACGGAGAAAGGAAATTCAGACTTAATGAACCGAACATGACGTGAAGTGTAGACTTTGTGACTTTAAATATCTAAGCAAAAATAAGCACTTTGATTAAGAGAATAACCAAGAAATAAGCAAGGAGACGAAGTTGGTTCGAGTTTATTAGAAGTGTAGGGCTTTAACCAAGGAAAGCACAAACAACCAAATACTTTCAATTTGTTGTAGTTCGGCTTTTGAGAAAATAATTTTTCATATGGTGTGGAGAATTTTAATATAAGTGTGGGAAGCCGATTAATGAGGTAAATAGCCGTTTGAAAAGCATAAGACCAATATTTTTGTGGTGGAAAAGGGTTAAACCAGTGTTGACAATATGTTTATGACGTATTTCAGATGTGTCATTGTGTTGAGGGGTGTGAGGTGGTGTTTTTAGGTGTTGAATTCCTTCAGTAGAAAGAAAAGCTTTTAAAGCAGTGTATTCACCACCTCTATCCGAGTAAATAGGAACAATGGAACGCTTGAAAATTTTCTCAACTAGGGCTTTGTATTGACGAAATACAAAAAAAAAAAAAAAACATCAGATTTAAGACGCAAGGGATAGAACCAAACATACTTAGTAAAATGGTCAACAAAGGTAACGTAATAATAAAAACCATCAACAGAAGGAACCGGAGAAGGACCCCAAACATTAGTACAAACAAGATCAAGTGGTTCAGTGCTAGTTAGAGTTGAATCACCAAAAGGTAAGTGTTGGCTTTTATTACAAAGACAAGATTCACATATAAAAGTTGTAGGCATAACAAAAGAAAAGGGAAGACCATAATTAACAAGTGACTTTATTATTTTGGAGGAAGGATGACCAAGTCATCCATGCCAGATCACTAGAGATGCAAATGAAGTAACACCAGTAGAAAGAGCCATAGTCGGGCTTGTAGATACACCCTTTGAAATTGGCCACTCATAGAGATCATGTCGATTCTTTCCATGGAATAGAGGAGTCCCCGTATGTAAATCCTTAATAACAAAATGAGATGAAAAAAATTCAATGGAAGTGTGATTGGAACGACAAAATTTAGCAACATAAATTAGATTTTGCTTGATAGAGAGAACACATAAAACATTAGATAAGGTGAACGAAGGTAAAACAAAGGTAGAACCACTATGTGTTATAGATAAACCTAAACCATCACCAATATGGATGTCATTTGGACTCTCATAAGGTTAATGAATTGAAAGATTAGATAACTGAGAAGTGACATGATGAGAAGCACCAAAGTCGACAATCTAAGGAGCATGAGTCGGGGAGGCTACGGTGGTGTGATTGGCGGAGGGTCGGTTGGGCCGAAGTTGACGAAATAGTTTAAAGCAACACTTGGCATCGTGCCCTCATTTATCACAGTATTGACAGACAACTTGAGTAGGTCGAGTAGTGGAGGAGGGCGAAGGTGTGAACTGGGTGGCAGAGGATATAGGAGTAGGAAGGATATTGGGATTGGATGAGGAAGTCGAGTGTTTCGGTTGGCGAAAATGAGGTGAGTGTTTGGCAATGTGAACAGTGGGTGGGGTGGATTCAGAGAAGTGTTTGTCTAAGGAGCATGAGTCGGGGAGGCTACGGTGGTGTGATTGGCGGAGGGTCGGTTGGGCCGAAGTTGACGAAATAGTTTAAAGCAACACTTGGCATCGTGCCCTCATTTATCACAGTATTGACAGACAACTTGAGTAGGTCGAGTAGTGGAGGAGGGCGAAGGTTTGAACTGGGTGGCAGAGGATATAGGAGTAGGAAGGATATCGGGATTGGATGAGGAAGTCGAATGTTTCGGTTGGCGAAAATGAGGTGAGTGTTTGGCAATGTGAACAGTGGGTGGGGTGGATTCAGAGAAGTGTTTGTCATTATGGAGTAGAAAGGTTTCATGATAAATTATTTTATCAAAGGGCTCTTCAAACGGAGTCTTGAGTCCGCATAACCGTGATCAGTTCTTTGTAAGCTGGTCCAAGCCCACGAGTTGTGTAGACAAGCAAGTCAGCGTCGCTCAGGGGATCACCAAGAGCAGTTAGCTTATATGCAATCTGCTTGATAGACACAAGAAAATCAATTACTGATAAGGAACCTCGAGTGGTCATTGATAGTTTGTCCTTTAGATGAATAATGTGAGAAGTTGAGCACTTAGCATTGAGACGGTCCAAGCGATTCCATGCTTCCTGACTTGTAGTGGCAGACGAAACAAGAGGAATAACAGCTTCACTGAGAGAAGCAAAAATAACATGGAGAATCAACTGATCTTGTGATCTAGATTTGGAACCTGCAAACCATTTTGAGAAAGCATAGCCGAGGGACATAGGTAAGAGCCATCAAGATAGCCAAGGAGATCCAATCCATAGAAAAGAGCATGAAATTGAGCTTTCCATGAAAAATAGTTAAGGAAGTGAGTTTTAAGGGCAATTGGGTAGCAGCGTTGATGGTAACCAAGGATGGAGCAGTATTTGAGGTGACAATAGGAGTGAGGGGAGATGACATGTTTGTAGAGGAATCTGAAGCCATCGAGACAGTGGAGGAAAAAATAATTGCTGGATCATAATTCTCGTTAGAGTAAAGCTCTGATACCGTATAAAGTTTGGTTAAATTGAATAATGACTTCATTGATTTATTTTGATTACAACGTATGATATATATACAAGTACAAGTATAACTAAAGTGCTAGTTTTTAGGAAATACATTAACTAGCAGAAACTAAAAATTAGGAATGATTTATTTAAGTTGTTGAGATTGTTTGAGCTCGAGAGATTCTCGGGGCTGGAGATTTTACAGAAGTTTCCAGTATTGAGGGGTAAAAAAACTGTAGCACTTTGGATATTAATAAATATAATTACAAACGTTTTGAGTTTGTTAAACGTTGCAAATATAATCTAACGGTAATTTCACACATAATTTCACTATTAGGTGAAGAATTTGAATTTCCTCCCCCAAAATTCAAAAAAAAAAAAACTTTAGCTCATCTAAACTTCCCTAATCGCCGGATTTAACGGTTTTAGACATTAACCTCATTGTATGGAGAAATGTTACTACGGGTTTCATTTAATTCATTAGTTAAGTTTAAAGATCGTCTCAAATAACTGAGAAATGCTCCATTTTGTGTGGAGAAATGCATCGTTTGACTTTACAACTTACTAGCATGAAAGACGTGCGGTCCGGTTTGTAACCTTTTTGTTTTTTTTTTTTGTACTTTACAATTTGTGTTAAGCTTAAAAATATATTTTAAAATATATATTTCTCCACACAAAATATAATTTAAAAATATATTTCTTTTCAAAAAAATATATTTTAATAAGAAACATAATACAATATTTAAAAAAGAACAAAAACAAAAGAACAATTATTAAAGTAGAAATATGTAAACAAAAGGTTGAAGGACGATTAATATATAAGCATGCAGTAAAGGAGTTAAAGAAAAAAAAATAAAGCACTCATCCACAACAAACTAAGCAAAATAAAAAAAAATCATACCAAGCAAGGTTAAAAAAAATTTTCTAAGTAATATTTAGTAAGAAGCATTTAAAATACAAGATTAAAAACATAAAAAAAACAAAAATTATACCCAAGCAAAGCAAACAAGGTTTAAAAAAAACCCCAATCTAGCAAGCAATCAAGTGCAAAATATTTAAAAGCCCCATCTTCTATATATAATAGTATATATTATTATACTAATTAAATATTATTGTCATTTTAACTTTTAAATACTATTGGCCCGTTCAGTTTACTGATTTAAGTTGAGATGTGATTTTATTTGAGAGATTTTTACTGTAGTAAAAAAGTTAGATGTGACTGTTTCTGAGTGCTTTTTACTGTAGCAAAACTCGAATCGGTAAAATGAACGGGATTTATGTAAACATTGCCTTTTTTTAACTTGACATCGATTCATTTTTTTTATTATTATTTTTATATATTATATATTATATATTTCTTAACTTGTGTTATCATACTAGTTGAGCTATACATGCTATGCATGAGGAGTAATCTATATATTAAGTTTTGATTACTGTGATTATTTTTTAATTTATTTAATAATTAAATTTTCAGGTAGTTCGTTTATTAGTTAATACACAATTAACACAAATATCTTTATAAGTATTGCCAAACAACAAGGATTACATAAGGAAAAAATTAAATGGGAATATATATGAAAAAATGTATTCTAACGGGAACACGCGAGAAAAAAATTATTTAAAGAAGTACATATAAAAAGGATTACATTGTAGGATATCTTTTAGCAAAAAGAAAATAAAAAAAAATTTAGCACATGTATATATGAAAGAAATTACGTTAATAAGAGTAAAGTAAGAGAAAAATTGTATTTTAAAATCACCCAACAAAACAAATTAGAGAGGATGCATGTATTAAAAAATAGTGCAATTAAATAAGGCATAGTGGAAGGGAATTACACGTCATAAAATTTTAAAGTGAGAAGCAAAAACAAAGGATAAAAAAATAAAATAGTTTTTTTAAATGAAAAATAAAATAGTTTTAAAGCAAAAAGAACAAAAATGAGAGTAAAAAGTTTTGGGTAAAAAGAAAAAAAATATAAAAGAATATAAAAGAAAAAAAAAATAAGAGGAGGGGATCAAAACGCACGTTTCAACGAAAACGTGCGTTTGGTCGAAAAGTACTATAAAAAAAAAATTTTTGGAGCAAGAAGAAAAAAAAGTCTGAAAATGACCAAAGTAAAAAAGTAAATAACTTTTATAGGGCAAAAGGCAAAAAAAAAAAAGATGGAAAAGGTCAAAATAAATAAATAAATAAATTTTAAGGTGAAAACTGAAAAGCAGAATAAAATAAAATAAAATAAAACAAAATACTTGAAAAGGGGGAAAAGATAAGGGGAAAATAAAGGGAGAGGGGGATGCACGTTGTTTTACTCAAAACGTGCATTTTGGTCGAGAGGTACTGTATTGCCGCTACATTATCCATTTTGAGCCTTATAGATTGCCACTGCAGTACCCATTTTGAGCAAAATGTGCGTTTTGGTCAATGGTATTGTAGCGTCACTACTTGTTATGTATAGATATAGATAGATACGTGTTTGGGATGTTTTTCTCCCATCTCCTTTTTTTTTTTTTTTGTTGGGATGAGGAAACTGTCGTGCTTGAGTAGGATAACCGATATACAAGAAGCTAATTAAAGTTAACCTGCCATGACTTTTAGGCGTGGATCCACGTATGATAGATGTCTCCGAACTATTGTTCGGTATACGCGATTTAAATAAGTAATTTTTAATTTTAATATTTAAATTTTAAATTTTAAATTTTTTTATAAGAAAAAATATTATAATACAATTAAAATTATAAATTTAAACATATGAAATAAATAAACTCTTAGATCTTATTCGTTTCACGAATTTGAATTTTTAATTTGAGTTGAGAAGTGATATTTTTTTAAAATTTTTAATTGTAGCAGAAAAAGTTAAGAGGTTGTTCTTTTGCAACGAAACTCAGAAAAAGTTTAAACTCGAATTACAACTTTATTCAAGTTCATGTTCTTTTATAAAATTTGAGTTTGAACTCGAGTTTGAGGCTAAACTTCCTCTTCAACTCGAGTTCATAAACTCAAACTCAAGTTAATGAATAATTTTTTTATTCTTAAAAATGCCATAACTTTTTCGTTTTAATTCTGATTGAGATGAATTTTTTTCTATGCATTCACAATGAAAAGATAAATAAAACCCCGCTCATTATCCTATTAAAATTTTTCGTCACCATTGAGTTTTTATTAAAATACTATCAAAATATAAATTTAAGTTTTGACCCGCCTAAACACAAACTCAAATAGATTCTCAATTTAAATTATAACTTAAATGTGTACATCTAAACATAAACTCAAGTTATAACTTCAACTCAAATTAGAACTTAAACTCAACTTAAAATCAACTCAAAATCATTACTCAAATCACCGTAACTCAAAAATGTAAAAGAACAACCCCTAAATATGATATTTTTTTGAGAATTTTTCACTGTAAAAACCTAAAACTAAAAACTTATATCAGTAAAATAAACAAGACCTTAATATTTTTGTCACATATAAATGAGCTCTTAATATTTTTTTCATGTGAAATAGACTAATCATGATTTATGATTTTATGTTCAAATCATAATTCTGAAATTATAATTCAGAATTAAGGATTTAAATCACATTAAATTAAGAGAGGGGTGGTTTTAGAATCATGAGTGATTCTGATTTAAAACATCATATAAAATTCTGAATCATAATTCAAAATTATCTAAACTAAACACTGATTTTGAATCATTATTCTGCATTCATATACAAACGAACGAGTCCGTTTAGTTCGCTGATTTGAATTTTTAATTCGAGTTGAGATGTGATTTTATGTGAAAATTTTTTACTGTAGTAAAAAGTTAAATGTGATTGTTTATAAGAACTTTTTACTATAACAAAACTTAAATCAGTAAAATAAACGGTCTAAAATACCTAAAAATAAGTTAATTTTTTAGTCCTTTTTCCTCACTCTTCTTCTTCTCACTCGTCTCTCTGCTACCCCCAAAATTCCTCAAACGCCGCCAAAGACCATCATCGCCGCCTAGCCGCAATCATCAAGATCTCGGCGCTCAACGTCGATCTGCACCCATTGCGATCTCTCGATGCAATAGCTCATCGATCTGCAACCTTTCATGTCGCAGAGGTCCATATCCGGGGAAGCACATGGTGAAGCCATCACCACCGTAGGTCCAGATCTCATTGGAGAAGAGATCTCATGTCCATGAGTGCGGATGCCGTTATATCTCTCTTGCACAGCCGAACAACTATGTAGATCTCCCCCGCGCAACCGTATGACGCCGACGAAGATCAGATCTCACTAATCTTTGGCATGATCTATGGGAAACTACCACGATCCTCGTCCCCGGTGGCTGTGTGGAGATCTCCCTTACGCCAACGTAGGGAGATCGAGGCCAAAATTTTTGCGTGATTTTTTGCCTTTTTTCATCTTTTTGTTTTTTGTTGATTTGTTTTGGATGTGTTGTGATTTTTGTGGTTCTCTTGTGTATCATCTGTGATTATATGGATTTTTGGTGTTTATTTTAGTATTCCGGCGCTGATGGTTGCAATGTCGTCAACAATGGAGGTATTTGGTGGATATCGGTCAAGATACCGATCAATATCCATGTGGATACTAGCAGGTTGGAGGAGATGAAGAGATCTGTCTGTATTTTTCCGGTGGAGGCGAGGGGCGGTGAGCATTGGAGTGCATTTTCGGCCGAGTGAGAGAAGAGGAAGAAAGAGAAGAGAAGAAGGTGAAGTGATTGAAAATGAAAAACCCTGAAATGATCTTGGGGTATTTTTCACACAAGTGCATTTTTTCGTCAGCATGTAGAAATTGTAACAGTTTGTTGCCTTCCGGCATTATTCGATTCCATTAAAAGGCCCGTTTAGTTCGCTGTTTTGAGTTTTTAATTCGAGTTAAGATGTGATTTTATGTGAGAATTTTTTACTGTAATAAAAAAGTTAGATGTGATTGTTTATGAGAACTTTTTACTGTAACAAAATTCGAATTCTAAACTCGAATCAGCGAAATAAACGGGATCTTAAGTTCATAATTTAAATTTTGTTACGTAAATAGTTATATTTAATTTTTTTATTATAATAAAAATTTTTTATATAAAATTATATCTTAATTTAAATTAATGAAATAAATAAACTTATAAGATGAATTTTTATTTTTTACTTTTAATTAATATTTTTTAGTTAAATAAATGATTAATCAAAAGGTATTTATTTAGTGAGGGGTAACATTTAAACTCGGTAAGTTAAGATTGCGTTTGATTTAAAAATTTATGTCATGATTTAAATTATAATTCATGATTTATTATAATATTTTTTTTATAAAAAATATACATAAATTAAAAATAATTTTAAATTATAATTTTAAATCTATTAACTAAACGCATCTTAAAAAATCGTCATAGTCCTTTAAAAAGCCCATAGCCCAGTAGTGGAGTTCTCAATCATTTGTTGGGGCCTAATTGGGCCTTACACGCAAATATCCTGGATCTCTTTCTCCATCTTTGTTTTTTTTTTCAAATTATTTTTATAATAATTATACAACTTATTTTAAATGAAAGATGATATTTATTACGTTTTTTCTTTTAGAGGACGTTTAATTTATAAATTTAAAATTATGATTTAAAATTATTTTTATTTTATATGTATTTTTTATTAAAAAAAATATTATAAAATCACGATTCAAAATTATAAATAAATATAAAAAATAAATATTCCCGTAATTATTTATGATCATCATTCCCTCCAATGTTGAATACGAAATAGTACATCAAAACTGTCAAAAAATAGTTCTTTTGCGGACTTTTTTTTGGGCGTACGGTGTATACACTATGAATGGTGATAAATATTTTAATCTTCTACCTACCTTGGTGGTTTATTTTGAGGTGGCGTTTCGTTGCCTCCGTTTCATTGTCCCCCCTCCTTTTTTTTTTTTTTGTTTTTCTTTTGTAGCCTTTTTTTTAGTTTTTCTTTTTCTCTTTTTTCTTCTTTATATTTTTTTATTGCGTCTTTTAACCTTTAATTTTTATATATTTTCAAATAGATCTTACTATAACTAAACTAGTGGCGGTTTGACACTTTGACTATTTACTATAACTTAGTGGACGTTTTTCAAATAATTCAAATTTCTAAAAAAAACTTGGGGCATGAGTCTGTTTGGCATGAAGATTCTCAAGGTTTAAATTATAGTTTAAGTTCAAACCAATGTTTATTTAGAAAAAGTAAAAAGTAGTTTAAGGTTCTATTTTTTTCGTTGATTCGAGTTTAGAATTCGAGTTTTGCTACAGTAAAAAGCTCTCAGAAACAGTCACATGTAGCAAAACTTTTTTACTACAGTAAAAAACTCTCACACAACATCACATCTCAACTCGAATTAGCGAACCGAACGGGCCCTAAATCTAGTCCAATAAATTCAGTGTTTGGTTTAAAAAGAAAAAATTTAAAGTTGAACCCTGATGTGATGGTTTAATTATGTTGAACCCTAAAAAATAAAATCACTCCTCCCTTTAATTTTGGCCGGTTTGAACCACATGTTCAAATTCAAAATTCATAGTTTGAACCCTAAGTTCAAACTTTGCATTCAAATCTATAAAAGTTTAAACCACCATGATTTGAACCCCATATCAAACATACCAATATGGGTTTGGCCTCAGTTTAGTTTTTATATTATAAAATAAAAAATAAAATACAACATTAAGTTTCAGAGTGGTTTTTGTGGTAACTAGTAATTGGAGTCAATATTGGACCACATGTGCTTCATACACAACGACTATACAATACAAGGGAAATTTCGTAAAAGTATAATAAAAGAATCAAATAATCGTCTTCCTTCGTAGAGTTCAAATTTGAGAAGAAAATCTTCCATCTTTCATGGACGTAACTAGTATAAGACCAGTGGGGGCTTAATCTGCCACTCAAATTATTTATTTTTGAAATATATAAGATATTAATATGAAATGACCCTTCTTAAATTAATCTAAGAGCCCCAATCATAAATACTGATCCCAATTATATTTTTATTTTAGGACTCATTAAAAAAGTATATTCAAATCATAATTCTTGATTATAATATTTAAAATTAAAATTTTTTATGAGAATAAAATACTCTAACAATTTGAATTTGAGTAAATGAAAGAAATAGATACTAATTATTAAACCCACTTATAATTCTGTCACTGCCATCTTCTTGGCCAAATTTCTTAAAGCTTTATGTAAGGAAAAAATAATAATAAAAGAACAACTGACAGAAAGGTAAAGTATCTACTGTTCTATTGACATTTTTTTTTGGCTCGTAAAGCTCGTTTTTTTTTTTTTTTTTTTTTTTTTTTAAGCTGCCTTATGCGTTTCTTCATTTATTTATATGTAAATATTTTCTCTTTGCAATCAGAAATAGGCTCCGCACTACTTATTTATTTATTTTCTGAACTAGAGGTTCACGGTGTCTATTTTGTCACAACAGGAGAATACTTCGAATTTTTTCTATACCAAATTTTACGTGCAAAGCACGTCACAAAATTTTGTCAGATATTTGTGCCGTTACTGACAGTAGGATCACTCTAGAATTATATGATTTTTTTTTTTTTTAAATAGAGTTATATGAAAAGTTCTTTTCAATAGTGTAAGGACAAAAGCGTGAGTAAATGATTATTTCTTTCTATTAGAATTAAATGACTCAAATTTATTGTTTAATTTTTAATATCTTAATCAGTGTCTAATTAATTATAATATGACAGATTATTTAATATATCTAAATAAGAAAAAATCATTTTAAAATATATTTTAATTTTTTAAATGATGTAACATAATTTATTTAATTAAACATCATTTTAAATTCTGAAATTGTTCAAGTGATTTGAATCCAAAATTAAAGCGATTGGATAGAATTTTCATTGAATTAATGTTACCAACTTTTATTTGTATCAGCCAGTGGAAAAGCAAAATTATATTACCTGGAAGGAGTTCATAATACATGTTGTTTTGCAACAAATTCTGATTAAATCTGCGTTTCTCACGCTCGCGTATATAAACAATTCGCAATTTTGGTGCATCGGATTAAAAGGAGTAAATGGGCTCTTTTGTCTTTTTGTTAAAAATGGGTGTTTTTATATTGTTTTTGAACTTTAATTTTAAAATGCAGAGTTGTAGGAGCTAATGGTTTGGCCCTTACTACAAAGTACAAAATCAATCCTTTTCTTCTAAAAGAAATAATAATAAAAAAAATCTCAATCCTTTTCCAACTCCAATTTTCTTACTTCAGAACATGGTAGGCCATCCTCATCAGTTTGATTACTATACGTAACCTCACAACAATTGTTGGCGAACGGGTCCACAAGGATGATTTTTTATAACAGGATGATAAGGAACTTTGACTGAAGTGGATACCTTCGCATGACAAAACTGCTACAATCACATATCAGACTGTTTTCACTTAATTAAACGATTAAAATTATAATATTTATAAACTACATTTATTTTATTGATTCGGGTTTAAAATTTAAATTTTTTATAATAAATAAACTCTTAGAAACAATCACATCTAACTTTTTTACTACAGTAAAAAACTCTCACATAAAGTCACATCTCAACTCGAATTAAAAACTTGAATCAACGAACTAAACGAACCTTATAGATAGTTAATAAAGATAACTCCTACCACATAAAGTTTTTTTTTTTGCCTGAATAGAAAGCTTATTGTTAAAACATAAAGCTTATTGTTAAAATATATCATCAATTAAGAAGTGACCACACACTGTGAAATTCGGCTGGGTAGAGTAGGGTTTTAATAAAGAGTTGGGCCGGCCCACAAGAATCGGGCTGAGACAAAAGTGGGCCGCAACAAGTTACTTGCCCCCAGAACCCGTACACCATCCGGTTACCTCGGGTAATCTCGGGTCGGCCGGATTACTTCGGGTAAGCCATCACTTTTTTAAAAAAACTGAGAAAAATTTTAAAAAACTTTTGCTTCTCAAACTAGTTTTACTTGAGAAAAAACATTTGAAAAAAAATTGCTTCTCATTCTATTGAGAATTATGCTTATTGTCCAGAATACTATGTAAAACCAACTCTCATTTCAAGACTCTCGTGTACCTAGATAAACTCAAAGTAAATTTGCTTCTAGTCCATGGGTTTACCTCTGTGGATGCTCATACCAAAAAACACATTCAGAATATCACAACCAATACTTACCTTCCAAACACGACCAAATCACAAATCACAACCAACCCAAACACTTACCTTGCACAAATCACAACCAACCTAATCTTGTCAGGGCAATTCAAAGGAGAAAAGGGAAAAAAAATAAAATCCAACCAACCCCTTCAAATCCATCCTTGTCGCGAGCAAGCCTTCCCATTGCACAGCCCAAGCCGACGAGACAAGAGAAAAGAGGGTCTGAAGGAGAGGCGGTGAGATGCGGAGGAGGAAGTGAGAAGAAGAAGAAACGACCAAAATCGAGAGACTCAGTCTCAGATTCAAAGACTTGAGAGAGCGGCGAGAAGACAAATGGGACAAAGGGGTCGAGAAAGAAAGAAAATGAGGAAGAAACAAGAAAGTAGGGCTGTAGGGTGTTTTTTTTTTTTTTTTTTTACACTAGGACCAATATCATGGTCGGCCGGGTAGGGTTTAACAGGTCAAATAAAGCCCGGCCCGCGACCCTACCCGTACAGTGCGGGTTGGGCTATTTTGAAACTGAAAAATGTAATAAAAAAAGAATACCTTATATTTTCGGGTAGAGTAGGGTCGGATAGACCGGGTTAATCGGGTTCGGGGTGATTTCTTACACCCCTACAAACTACCACGATAGACTAGTGGCAGTCGCTGATTGATAACCACAAAATATCACAAGAGCATACAACGATCACTAACAGACTATCATCGACTAGCAGAATTCTTAATATCGTGACGAAAGTATCATAGTAGAATATTATCGACCATCATTGGCTACTATCGATGACTAATTTGATATCGTTAGGGATATTTGAATTTTAAACATGTTTGTGTAGCATTTTATGCATGAATTTTTCTTTTCATGACAAAAATACAATCCAAAAAATATTTTGCTAGTTAAAAAATCTTATCATAACAATTTTTCACATGTTTGTGTAGCATTTTAGGCAAGAATTTTTCATTTCATGACAAAAATCAATCCAAAAAATATTTTGCTAGTAAAAAAATCTTATCATAAAAATTCTCCAAAGCCCCCGTAATTTTTGGAGTAAACTTATAATAACGTGTAATGTATTTTAGAAATAATATTGATTTTATTTTTTGGGTTGCTGTCATGTTATTAGTCAACCCTTAATACTTTAATTGATATCATATGTCTTCTTATTCATGTCTTTTTTTTGTCTATCTATAATATCATGTCACGTTAATTAAAATATTTTAATTATCATGACTTTTTAATTAACATTATATAAAATTTTAATTGAACATAAAAGTACATATCAATAGTGGAACACAAAAATCGATTCTCTGTATTAAATGATGATCCTTTTGCCTTAGCACACCATGGGAAAGAAAATGGTCATAATCGTGTTTAGGAATGAATATGCTAAGCTCATTTCCTCAAATATTATCAGTAGGTACTTCACAAAAGATGATTGCTCACACAATTAATGTTAGTGTACTAGTGGTAGGTGTTCTGAATCATACACCACGCGAATTTCATTGAAAATAACAAATCGACTTTCACCCACTACGACTTTACAAGTTCAAGAATCAAAATAGAACTGTCAATACCCCAAACATTGAATGGAGATGCTAAAACGTCCAAATTCAATTGGTTTGTTAAAAAATGAGTCGGTGTTAGAGTTGAACTCTTTCTCTTATTATTATGGCTAGAGATGTTAAAACGTCGAGTCGCCAATATAAACTCGACACATTAATAAGTAGACACGACACGATATGTCATCATTATTAAATGGGTCCAGCTCTTTCTGTTCACTAAATGGGCTGAGTTTGATGTAATTTTTTCATTTTTAGGTGCGACATGAACCCCGTTAAAAGTATAATAGGGATCCATCTAGTGAATATGAAGTATAAAACTATTATTATTATTGTTATTATATTATTATTATTATTATTTTATAAAAATTATAATGTTTGCTTGGTAAAGTTTTTTAATGAGACATGTAATTTTTTTAATTAATGATGTGCTTTTTTTGTTAAGATTTTATTGTTTTCATTATGTTTAATACTTATTTTCTTGTATTTATTATAAATTCACTATTTGGTACAACAAATGCATATCAAGAGCATGATAAAAAGCATGACAAACGCACATGCACATGCATGAACAATGGCGAAGCCAGCCTTTAGCTTTAGTGGTGGCGTTACAGGCGTACATAAATTTTGCTTATTTTTTAACATAAAAAATTATAATATAATATTTTTTAAGAAATACCAAATACATATCAAGAATTCTACCTCTTTATAAACCTATGATTGTCTTAGAACGTAATATACATATATATGTATAAAGACTGTTTGTTTCAAATCAATTGCTACCTTTTCTCCGCTTTGACTTAAAAAACCTAAACACACTTAATAAAATATAAAGAATAAAGAAAAAAATAAAAATTATTAAATATGAGAAATGTTTTGGTGTTTTTCATAATCAAAATCAAACCTTGAGCCTAGAAAAAGATAAGGACCAAACATGAACTTAAAATTTAAAAGTATCAATATGATGCAATCCAAAATATAAAATATAGTTTTTTTAAAAAACTCAAAATGTAAGGTATAAAAATGAAAAGAACACTACAAAAAGGATTTGCTCCTGAGTAAAATGAATAAAGTTGTTTTTAAAATAAATACTAGACATAAAATAAATAGGATAAAGTTAAGTGAGCATATATGAGAATATTAAATTTCATTGAGGGCAAAACAAATAAGTGAAAAATTTTCAAAGGTTGAAATTTAATTTTTTTAAATCTCAGTGGGGACGCCTGCACCCATTCAACCCTTAAAAGCTCTACCATTGGGTACGAGCGTGTCTCAAACACGTTATGAGCACAACTCACGCATAAATAGACCGTGAGTCGGGTTTGACGCTATAAAAATTAAATAGGTTAAGAGCTAGTACGACACATAAATAAATGAGAAAAAATAAAAAAAGGAAGAAAGAGAGAAATAAGTTAAGATTTGAGATAAATTAAAATTAATAGGTCAATAGTTTACATAAGTTAATAAATATGCTAAATTATTGTTTTCGTCCATAATTTGTTTGGTTATGAACCATAACTTGACAAGTTATTATCTATAACTTATCTGGTTATGAACCATAACTTGACAAGTTTGTCCATAACTTATCTGGTTATGAACCATAACTTAACAAGTTATGGCCTATTAATTTCTATAACTAAAAATTGGCCTATGTACTTTCTTAAGCTTTTCATATTGACCTATTTTCTACTATTTTCCAATAAAAAATTCCACTCTCCTATATAATAATCGTAAAATTATTATTTATACTACTCTTTTAAAAAAAGAAGTTTTATTTAATTAATAAAATGAAAATAAAAAATTAAAATCATAGTTAATTATTTAGAACGATATATCTTACACAAAATGATGATAAATTACGTACGTTTCTCTAAATTAAATGGACAAACCCAAATACAGTGCGAGCCACATATGAACCTAATTAAACGGGCATGTGCCATACTGAGCCGACTCGATTAGCATCTCTACAAGTAGCCAAAAGAGAGGAGAACGAAGAAAAGATATGAAAAATTTTATAGTGGCCGAAACTGCAAAGACGCGTACGTAAGCTGGTTCCTCTTTCTCCGGAGTTAAAATTTTAATTGGGGTGGGCCACCACCTCAACCAGACTACCAGACACAACAGTCGTTAAGTTTAACAGCCAATGCTTCTGCCTGCTACTCCTTGCTTACATTATCACTATTATACCATTATTATATAACCATCGTCATTATGTATACATTTATTTTATATTTCTATATTTTAAGAACTCTCACCGCCTTCCTCTTTTGGCTGGCAGGTCCAGATTTATTCAAAACCTCCCAAATATTTTGTTTTTTTTGGATGTTAAATGCAGGCTAGCGGCAGCTTGGAAATCTGGGGGCAAACCCATGTGCGTCCTCGCACCCCACCTGTTCGGTCAATTGCCTGAAAGACGTCAAACGCATAAAAATTTGTACAAAAATGTATAAACAAATTTATGGCTTTTCTAGGCTTCAAACCATTCACACATACCTTACCTTACCTTACCACACAACAACAACTAAGCACAATTATTGGGATTGAATAAATTGACCAATGAAATACCTCTTAGCCATATCTCTTTCTTAAATACTTTTTCATTCATTCATTCAATCAATCATTCTTTGCAAACCCAGACTTGTTTTGAGATTTGAGCTTCTGGGTTTTGCTCATCTCCACTCGTTGCCTAATGGGTCATATCAATTCCTTTTCTTTGCTTTGCCTTTTTTCTCTTCTTTTATTAGGAGCTTGTTTTGGTGATGATTCATATCAAGATCAAGAGAAAGACGGGATCATTGAATTGCCTGGACAACCCAAGAACGTGGGGTTCAATCAATACTCTGGTTATGTCACTGTCAATAGAAAATCTGGTAGAGCATTGTTTTACTGGCTCACCGAGTCGCCGGTGAGTCGGAGACCCGAGTCAAGGCCACTCGTTTTGTGGCTCAATGGTGGACCCGGTTGCTCCTCCGTCGCTTATGGAGCGGCGGAGGAGATTGGACCTTTCCGCATTAGGCCTGATGGGAAGACCCTTTACTTAAATCCTTATTCTTGGAACAATGGTATGTGGAACTTTGTTTTTTGTTCTTAAAAAAGAAAAATGTTTGTTTTTTTAGTTGTCATTGGTTTTTGTTTTCTGGGCAGTGGCGAATTTGTTGTTCCTTGAGTCTCCAGCTGGTGTTGGCTTTTCATACTCCAATACGACATCGGATTTGTACACTGTAGGTGACCAGAGAACAGGTATAGTTGAAATGTTGAGTGATCTCAGTTTTCTTGCTTGATCTGGAAGATTCATGGATGATGAGGATGTGTTATGTTGTTTAGACAATGGGGTTGACTTTGACATTGTTTGGTGCTTTTGGCATCTGGGTTTTTGTGCTTTTGTAGCGCAAGATGCATACATATTTCTTCTACATTGGTTTGAGAGGTTCCCACAATACAAGCACAGAGATTTCTATATTGCTGGAGAAAGTTATGCAGGTACCGAATATTTGTACCTTAACCTGTTTTTAGCCTCTAATATTAGTTATTGAACTTCAACTGTAATGGTGGAAGTTGTGTAGTTTCTGATTTCTTGATATGATAATGATGAGAGAAAATTTTCAAATCTTCACTCTTTTTAGGTCATTTTGTTCCTCAACTATCTCAACTTATTTACGAAGGAAACAAGGGAATTCAGAATCCTGTAATCAATTTCAAGGGATTTCTGGTAAGGATGTAGGCTGTACAAGAATTTTGGGGTGAGATGCAAATTAAAGATTTCCGAGGGCTATTAGTGTATGAGTTTCTATTTCCAAAGTTAGGCAATGATTGACTACTAAAACTGGGTCAACTTCTTTTCTTGTTCCATTTCTGTCTGGTAGGTGGGAAATGCTGTGACTGATGATTACCATGATTTTATTGGGACATTTGAGTACTGGTGGACCCACGGCTTGATCTCTGATTCTACCTACCGAGTGCTACGAAAGGTCTGTGAGTCTGGATCCTCACAGCATCCATCATTGGACTGTATGAGTGCTCTTGTTGTTGCTGAGAGGGAGCAGGGAAACATCGATCCGTATAGCATTTTCACAAGGCCTTGCAATAAAACTGGATCGCTAAACCGCAACTTAAGGGGTCATTATGTAAGTCCTCATGAAACCTTTCTTTTAGAAAACCACTGAACCCTTTAAATTTTGTCACAAAGATGTTGTAAGTTTTCATTAATGTCAAGAGATTTGGAAGTATAATGAGCTTCATACTCTAAATATTGCGAATTTATTCTAAGAAGCCCCGTGTTGTTCCTCTGGCGGTCTGGCATGATTTTATAGTTCATGATACATTCCATTAATGGTGCCACGTGCTCACAATTAACGGAGCTTGCTAAGTATTTATAGGCTTTGAATTTGCAAATTGGTTTAGAGTTATTCCCGGGAAACAAATACTTAAAGTTGGACTGAAGAAGGCATATGCTGTTTTTCTCTTTCTTCAAATGTATAAAGAGATTCATTAAAAAAGCTTGCCTTATCTTAGTTGTCTCCAAATGATAGTGATTACTTATGTTTAATGTGGTATTTATGTTTTGGACCACTACTAGTAAAAAAGAAGAAAGAAAAAAGTGTATCCCTCCTTTGAAATATCTTTAAATCTTCTCTTTAACTAGCTTTTAGGTGGGAGTGGGACTCCAAGAAATTATTGTTCACTTGGGTACTCGAGATGGTAGTGAATGTCATTTCCCATATGCAATCTGAGAAGTTGATTATTGGTCTTCCAACTTCTTTCCTTTCCCTCTTTTTCTCACATGCTTGTGAACTAATCTTTATAATCATTATGGATAAGAAGATGTGTTTGATTGACTGGAAGGTTCACCAACAGTTAGCAGTGACCTTTAGTTTTCTTAATGCAAAAAGCAAAAAAGCATAAAGGTTGTGTAATAATATTGTCAGAAAATTCTGTAAAAACGAGAGCAAGCTTTTATAGAATCGTATCTCTTGTATATAAGAACTGGAAAATAAAAGAAGTTAAATGTTATGGTTCATTTTAGTCATTTGTTGCTTTATTGATCTTTGATGCAGTTTGCTCTCGAATGAATTTTCGAATAAACTGATCCACTCAAGTTTGATTCCTGTTTAAGGTTCTGCTTACTGATACATGCGGTATCATTTTCCCTCGCTAAGTTTTTGTCCCACTGGGTTTTGCTCGGTGAGATTTTAAATGAAACATTTTCCCCCCTAAGGTGTTCACCCTTAGATATCATCTTTTTCTCTCTCTTCTTTAGGTTATTTATTTATTTATTTTTTTGTTACTTGGCTGTAGTTTCAGATGGTTATTATTCCTCTTGAACATATTGTTTTTAATTTCTCTTCTCTGTTTTAATAAAATCAGGGTGACATTGGATGCTCGATTCATGAGCAGGTGCCAACGTTGTTGGGATGTTGACTTGTCTTGTTAAATCCTCTCCTTTCTTTTATTTGTTTCTTCTCTCTCTCTGTTGAAAAACTAGTATATGGATATATGTAAATTGCGTGGGCTTTCCTAATTATAGTGTATCTTTCTCAAATATAATCAAGGTTTTAATTATTTCGAATTAAAATGTCCCCCTTTCTTAATCTTTTCAATCATAATTGCACGACGATGCTTGGTGCAATATCACATTAGGAAATAAAAGGGAGAAAATCCTTGTATAGATTTCCTTAATAATGGTAAGCTTTTTGCGCTTTTTTGCGCTTTTTGCCTTTTTAAAGCACGACAAGCCGCAGAGGAAGCACCATAAGCCCCAAGCCACCTGGAACAAGGGAGAAAAGCACTTTATTGGCTTACCAGCTTAATTCGTCTGAGTGAATCATATTGCTTCACTCTATTGCATATCTACTCATGTATCAGTGTGCTTCTTATAGTTCTAGACTTAGACAATGCATAAATGATTTATTTATATATTTTTGATAATTGTTGACAGTGTCAGTGTGCTCCTTGCACATTCATGGACGTGTGCAAGGGGCAGAGCTAGCCCATAAAAGGAAAATTTGTTTAGGTAGTTGGAATGTAGGTTCTTTAACTGGTAAATCTATGGAGTTAGCATATGTTATGGTAAGAAGAAGAATTAACATTTTATGCTTACAGGAAACGAAGTGGACAGGAGAGAAAGTAAGGAGATTGAAAATTTAGTACACAAGTTATGGTATACAGGTTGGGAAAGGAATCGCAATGGAGTTGGTATTCTAGTGGACAAAACTGTGAAGGATGACGTAGTTGAGATTAAGCGAATAGGGGATAGAATTATTATGCTCAAATTGGTACTAGGAAATAAGTCCATCTATGTAATTAGTGCTTACGCTCCACAAATAGGATTGGATGTGGAAACTAAAGTCAAGTTCTGAGAAGACACGAATGACATAGTGTGTCGTATAGGCAATGAGGATAGCATTTTCATTGGAGGAGATTTCAATGGGCATGTTGGTAAGGATAGGGAAAACTTCGAAAGGATCCATGGTGGTTTTGGTTTTGGAGCTCGAAACGAAGAAGGGAAATCTATTTTGGAATTTGCGTTAGGACATGATTTTATCATAACAAACACAGTTTTTAAGAAAAGAGATTCTCACTTGATAACTTTTAAGAATGGAAGGAACTTAAGCCAGATAGATTATTTTCTCACCAGGTATAGAGATCGTTCTCTATGTAAGAATTGTAAAGTAATTCCTGGAGAAGTACTAGCCACCCGACATAGGTTAGTGATCTTAGATGTGAGCATTAAGTTTTGCTATAGAAGGATTAAGATAAACCACCTCCCACGAACTCGTTGGTGGCATTTGAAGGGAATAAAGCAATTGGCCTTTAAAGAGAAGTAGTTAGATGAGGCTACTTGGTCATATGTAGGTGATGTAAATACTATGTGGGATGCCATGACCAGCTGCATTAGGAAAGTGGCAAAGGAGGTACTAGGGGAATCTAGAGGTAAAGGCCCCTCTGGGAAAGAAACCTGGTGGTGGAGTGAGGAAGTTCAAAAGGCTATTAGGACCAATAGGGATTTATATAGAGATTTACCAAAGCATAAGGATGTTGCAACTTTTAATAAGCACAAAGAAGCGAAGAAAGAAGCTAAGCGAGCAGTTGGTAAGGCTCGTTCTACTTACTTAGATGAGGTATATAGGAAACTTGGGACTAGAGAAGGAGAGAATGATATATATAAACTAACTAAGATAAGAGAAAGGAAGTGTCAAGACCTAAATCATGTGAGGTGTGTTAAGGATGATACGGATCAGGTTCTGACAAGATATAAAGACATTAGGAAAAGGTGGAGGAGTTACTTTGAGAAACTTTATAATGATGATTGTTAGTTTACCAATCCATCCCAAAAGGTTAAGCTGTTAGGAGGTGGGCCAACAATAGTTTTATACTTTAACACTCCCTCATGTGTGGGCTGGACAATGGGCAATCGTGTGGGTAAATTAATTGGAAAGCCCAACACGTGAATATTTAAGCCTGAAATATATTAAAGACCCAACACATTATGACAATTTATATGGGGATAAAGAGTGCAATTACGAGGGTTTGAATTCAGGACCTCCCGCTCTGATACCATGTAAGAATTAGACAAGGAGAAGAATAATCTTTATTCTTTGTCTTATTTCAGAGAAAAACGTACAGGGATTATATAGGCCAAGGAGGCCGAATCTCTTCCCTAAACTAAGGAACAAAATCTGTAAAATAAGAAAACAGAAAAGTCAACTATCCTCTAATATTTTTCTTTCTTAATATCCGGTGTACAGCTAATCATACCCGGATTATGCTTATTCCTTATTCTAATCCCTAATTTACCGACAATGATCATGCGATAGAGTTTGACAATCTTAGGTCACAAGGAGAACCTAATGTGATGTATATAAGAGGAATCAGAGTCTCGGAAGTTAAAACTGTATTGCGGAAGATGAAAAAGGGGAAGGCATGTGGGCTAGATGATATTCCAATAGAGGTTTGGATGGCGTTAGGAGATGCTGGAATTGTGTGGCTCACTAAGCTTTTTAATGAGATACTAAAGAAGAAGCATATGCCTGATGTATGGAGGAAAATTATTCTTGTCCCCATCTTCAAGAATAAAGGAGATGTGCTAAATTGTATAGGGGCATAAAGTTAATAAGCCACACTATGAAACTTTGGGAGAGAGTTATCGAAAGGAGATTAAGGGCCACAACTACCATCTCATGTAACCAATTTGGCTTCATGTCAGGCAGATCAACCACGGAAGCCATTTTTCTTCTTAGGATGCTGATAGAAAGGTGCAGAGAAGCCAAGACGGACCTACATATGGTCTTTATAGATTTAGAAAAGGCATATGATAGGGTGCCGAGGGAAGTTTTATGGTGGGTGTTAGAAAAGAGAGGAGTGCATGTGAGGTATATTAAGGTAATTAAGGACATGTACGATGGGGTGGTCACGAGTATGAGAACTGCTGAAGGCTACACGGCAGAGTTTTCCATTCGGATCGGCCTTCATCAAGGATCTGCTCTTAGTCCTTATCTTTTCATCATCGTGATGGATGAGTTGACAAGAAAAATCCAAGATAGAGTTCCTTGGTGTATGCTTTTTGCGGATGATATAGTTTTAGTTGATGAACATAGGGAAGGAGTTAACCGTAAGTTAGAACTGTGGAGACAGACTCTCGAGACAAAGGGATTTAAGTTAGGTAGGACGAAAACTGAATACATGCATTGTAGGTTTAGTAATTCAAGTAATCAGAGTGATGAAATTTATTTAAATGGTATGGAGATTGGGGCTTCTAGGAAGTTTAGGTACCTTGGGTCTATAGTGCAGTACGAAGGAAATATAGAAGAGGATATTCAACATAGGATTAAGGCAGAGTGGGTTAAGTGGAAGAATGCTACGGGAGTTTTATGTGATGGCAAGATGCCTATTAAGTTGAAAGGAAAGTTCTATAGGACTGTAATCCGCCCAGCTATGTTATATGATAGTGAATGTTGGGCCATTAAGAGACAACATAAATCTAAGATGAGTGGCAGAAATGCGTATGTTAAGATGGATGAGTGGTCATACGAGAATAGATCGCATGAGAAATGAAGTTATTCATAGTAAAGTAGGTGTAACACCAATAGAAGATAAGGTGCGCGAAGACCGCTTGAGGTGGTTCGGGCATGTCCAACGTAGACCGCTAGAAGCACCAGTTCGTGCTTGGGAGGGCATTCTTATACCTAATACTAGGAGAGGGAGGGGTAGACCAAGAATTACGTGGATCGAAGTCGTTAGGAAAGATATTCTAGATCTAGGCCTTCAGGAAAGTTTAATTTCGAACAGAGCCATCTGAAAAAGTGAAATCCATATAGCCGATCCCAATTAAGTTGGGATTAAGGCTTGTTGTTGTTGTTGTTGTTGTTGTTGTTGACAATGCATAAGCAAGCTAACCTTCTGTTTAACTAAATAGTTTCCTCACCATTTTTTTTTCCCAAACGCAGCCATGGATGTCCAGAGCATACGATCCCTGTACTGAGAGGTATTCCAACGTATACTTTAATCTTCCAGAAGTTCAGGAGGCATTTCATGCCAATGTAACTAGGCTTCCTTATCCATGGAAAACATGCAGGTAACTTTTGGTTCTGTATCTTGGATAATTCTCTTTATGTCTTATATCACTATTGTAAATGATAATCTTTCTTTCACAGTGATATTGTGGGAAACTACTGGGCAGATTCTCCACTATCTATGCTTCCCATTTATAAAGAACTCATTGCGGCTGGTCTCAAAATATGGGTATTCAGGTAGGTTACTTTTTCCTCCTGACATTGCCTTCATTCCTTCCTCCCTATTCGATACACACCTCAATTATTTTTTTCTTGAGGAACTTGGTCGTATACAGTTGTAAGCAGTATTTATGATGGGACAATCCATTCTTATTTTTGTGGCTTCCGTACGTAGTTTGCGTTTTGTCTTTTCAGCACAATCTAGAAAAGAACTTCTCATAGGTTTCACCATGCTGTAACTGTTTTAACAAGTTTAGATTTTGTCAATTATGAGCAATCAACACTTTCTTCCTCCATGTCAACAGTAGGATGACCAGAATTACCATGCTAATCGCTAGCAGCAAAAGCCTTTGTCTTTCAATGTTGTCCTATGTTCAAGCCTGGTCAGTGGTAACTTGTAATGAGTAACACTTACCAAACCACGGCGCTACTTTTCATGTAGTCCTGTTGATTAGGGACATAATATGAACCATTCCATAATTATACTCCACCTAGAAATTTGCCCACCAAGCATATTAAGATGGCCATGACCGTGGTAATTTTCTTGGAAGCAGCAGAGTGATTTGATAGGGAAGAGTTAGCCAAAAGATAAAAGTAGAAATGGAGTAGTGCTACGTCGAGAAAACATGTCAAACGGTATTCCTTGAAACTGGAATTATCCCATACTAAACATTGAAGGGCCATTCTCAGCAGATATGGCTGCATTTGTTATTAGGTCGGTATACACCTATACGGGTACAGGGGCACTCCTAATTCAATATCACAAGAAGATAGAAGAGTAAAAGAGTAATTCTGGATTCTTATACGAATTCAAAAAGGGGGGGAAAAAAAAAAGGGAGTTGGACATTATTGTTAGAAAACAGTTATTTCTCCCTATTGGTGCATGCTAGCGTTGCGCAGTGATTTCTTTTCAAACAGGGGTTATTTTCCTTTATCTGAAACATGGCTTTTCATGTCTCTTGTCCAGTGGAGACACTGATGCAGTAGTTCCAGTGACTGCAACAAGATACTCCATAGATGCTCTGAAGCTACCAACTGTTACCAACTGGCACCCATGGTACGAAAATGGCAAGGTAAGTACTCCAAAAGAGATATCATTACCTTGAATATGCACTTTGTCTCTTTATCTTTTTTGTTTTGATTGTATGAAGTGTAGTGGCAGGGTATCTTTTTGTTTGTTTTTGTTTTTGTTTTTTTTTTTTTTGCAATACCTTTTGTAGCAAAATATGCACCTTTAATATTGTGCAAGGATACCTTTATTGTATCATTTTGTCATGTATCCTGCTAAAATTAGAATCCTCTAGTCTCAATCTGCAGCATATTCAGATCATTAATAGAAGAATGGAAATTTGAGAGAGTGATTATTGTTACTGGGAGCCATTACACTTTTAAAAGGAGAACAGCTTTTCCATATCTACAGTACCCTTGTGGGCCACTTTTAGGGTGAGGAAAAATTGTTGTTTGTTATATTTAGATAAGGATAACGCTAGGGACACCAACTCTTATTCCATCTTTTGAACACCAATCTACATGGCATGTGATTTGTAATTATTTTATTGGTAATAGGTGTTCAAAAAATTGCCACGTCAATTAATATTTAAAGCTACGGGCTTGTCCTGGTTCAAAGTTTTGCTACGGTATTTTTTCTCACAAAAATTTAGATTTAAAAAGTTATGCTACAAGGTTCTCTCACAAAAATTTTAAAAATTTAAATTATGATTCAAACCGCCTGATTTGAATCCATTAACCAAACAAGCCCTACATGTACTAGTGAAAACATGACAACTCATTGTCACATTGGTTGGTATTAAAAAGTTGGGATAATGTTGTGATACCTTGTACTACTCTTTGAGAAAAGCTGCACTCCATCTCAGCATTAAAAGGCGGACCCTAGTGCCAAAGAGGTTCCCGTACTATGACAGGCTCGGGGGAAAGCTCAATCCCATATGTACGCGACCTTACCTCCCGAAGTAGAGGCCGTTTCCGGGATTCGAACCCTGGACCTTGGGTGCAAATGCAAGTGCTCCCACCATGGTGCCAAGGCACTCCATCTCAGCATTACAAATATTAAATTATCTTGTACTGACTTGATAACATTTTGATTCACGTATTGTACACTTAAAAACATTTTATTTTGGGTGTGTTCTTTCTGCTTCAAATGTAGGAGTTTGGTGTATGACAAGTCAAGAACCATGACTCAGATTGCTGACTAAACCATTCTATTTGACATGTTAATTACGAAAAACATTACACCATTCTATTTGACATGTTAATTCTGAAACCATGTGATGTTGGTGAAACAGACCGTTATTATTAGAAAAAATTCATCTCCTTACAAACTCTTATCTTTTTGTTATACAGGTTGGTGGCTGGAGCCAAGTATACAAAGGGCTGACATTTGTTACGATAACCGGAGCAGGACACGAGGTTCCTCTTCATCGCCCTCGTCAGGCATTTATTCTTTTCCAATCATTTTTGGAGAACAAGCCCATGCCAAGTTAATGACGTTAAAATCTTATTCACTCATTCTTGATGAATAAGCCGAATAGTATAGAATTTTTACAACTGTTTGTATACAGTGGCAGGGAAAAGACTAAATAAGAGAAGCATTCCTCTCGAGTGTTGCTCCATTCTTGCCCCGAGCAGTGCCGCTTTACAGTTTTAGTCTGCAGACTGCTTTCTGGATCTCCTGTATGAGGAGACTGCAGGAATTAGTTATAGTTAGAGTTTATATTTTGCATTTATAGGATGTAAAAAGGTTGCAGGGAAATAATTATTTATAGGCTTCTATTTGGTGGAAGGAGGGCAAGATTTATATTGTCATAATAAGTGAAACTGAAAGTGTAATTGTTCCTGTGGAACCTATTCTTTATAGCAGTTCCAATCTGCTCTCATTTTTACCTGTGTGCTGTGGCCATAGAGTAACAATTAAATTCGAGAGGCAGTAGTGCTATAGTTATGTTAGGATCCTGGTTGAGTTATACATTGTTAAAGTATGGGCTTAGCATGTGGGTTTATAACTATTTAGCCATCCTCTCCCTACAAGTTAGTTTTCGGGGATGAGTTCTACCTAAGGGTTATATCAATTGGTATCAGAGCATGCCCTCCTCAGGCCCACGTTGCGGAAGGGGCGACCTGGAAAGGCCAGAGTGGGCCATCCAGAGTGGGCCGCCGTGGACGTCGGTGTCGGAAGCGTGGTGGAATGTTAAGATCCTGATTGAGTCTCACATTGCTAAAATATGGGCTTAGCATGTGGGTTTATAACTATTTGGCCATCCTCTCCCTACAAGGTAGTTTTCGGGGATGAGTTTTACTCAAGGGTTATAACAGGTTACCAGCTCTATAGTAGTGCTATGGTTACCAGCTCTATAGTAGTGCTTACTAGCTCTATTATCATCTTTTTTGTACCGACATACATGAAAACAGTTGTCATTTTTTCATTGCGAGATGCAATCTTCTGTTATTGATTCAGGAGGTAATATTTTATCTTTAAATACCTAAAAATAAAAGAATTACGACTTACATATCACGTCACTTGATATCAAAAAGTTAGGATTAGAATTGGTGTTTTAATATTATTCTTTGAAAATAATTTTTGCAATCAACAATGATGATCACCGGAGCTAATAGAATGCAAGCCAATTTACTCGAGCGGTTTGCAGCCTCGTGTTGTATGATGATCAGTCCTGCTAGTATCGTTGTCTGAATTATATTGCTTGTTGCTATCATTTCCCATTTTTTTTCTACACAATTAGGTAAGATAAGTGAATTTCATTGTTTTTTTTCCCACTTGTTCTTGGTTATTCATTCATCTCAGGCAACATTTAAGATATAAACTACAAGCATTAAAAAAAAAACACATTTGAGATATAGTGTTCGTATTCCGAGAAAATACGATGTTACGATAATACTTCTTAGCGGTCGGATCAGGCTAATTTCATTTCATTTGATCAAATGAATCAGAGGCATTGACTGTTGCTAACAAAATTCTAATGCAGAAAAAGAGTTCTTGTTCAATGATCAAGGACAATGCTTTCAGAGAATAACTACTTTACCAAACGCGAACAGTGACTTTGCTTGACTTGACTGCACGCCTTTAGTTGATTCAGCTGCTATGGTGAGAATGGAATGAAAAAAAAAATAAGAAGAAAAACAGTTTGATATCTTTTCTAGAAAGTTGTGGCCATTATATAATAACAACTTGCTAATTATTTTGTGCGTATTATTGGGGTTGGAAAAGAATTGAAAAACTTGGTGGAGATTAAGAAATTAATTGGAAATAAGTAGTGGAGCCGTAAAGGAATCAAAGAAAAGCATTAAACTAGTATTATGATGAGATAAGGAAGAAGGCAAGACATATATTCTATTCCTGCAAAAAAAGATTGTAATCCAGGTCCTAATAATGCTTGAAAAAGAAGCCCATAAATGGGGTCCATTCTCCAAAAGCAATCTCCTTCACACACATTTTGTAGTTACCAAAATGCCTGTTGTTCTTTGCTTGCCTTGGACTATGCACCATTAAACTGATGCCTCTTTATTCTTGAGGCTGCTTTCTCATAAGATAAACCTGATCATCTCTTGACTAAGGAAAATTCTTTTTCAGCACTGTATATAATGCATTCAGTTTTTGAGCTTGCTACTATTTGATGATCAAACTTTTTGTCGATACCATATTTGGGACATGATTAGCTCATGCAGATTTAGCGGTTGAAAATAATTTACCAGCATTGATTTTTAATATTTGGAAAGAGCGCAATTTTAAAAAAAAATTCCGGAACTTTGGCGACTTTTACACCTTATTCTTGCGCTTGCAAATTCATCCTACTGTCTAATTTCTTACGGAAAAAAGAAGAAAGAAAATAAGGGTGAATATGTTGAGCTAGTTAAAGAATATATATAGTTAGGTATCTATCATCGAATTGACTATCCTAATTGCCCTCCCTAATTTTAGAACAATGCACCATATTCGAGAATTTAATTGTCACTATCATCTCCATCGGTAATTGTCCATGAATTGAAGTTTCAAGTGGGTTCCCTCCTAGCTTAACCTGAAAAGCCGTTAGAAATGCCTCATTTTCTCTCAACCGTCTGCCTCTAATATATCATGTAATTTTCTATACAACTTTTTTTTTAAATCTTAAAAATAAGATATTAAAACTTTAAACCAGAGTTACATATGAAATTACCCCTAGCTATACCTGCAACCATAACTTATATATACAAAACATAACCATGACTTATATAATTGCATCGGTATATTATTTATATAAAAACAGTAAAAGATGAATAGGATTGTTGATTCTTTACTCATAAGATGTTCCATCAAGATTGTTCCATAACAAAAGGGTGTTTCGGTCAATATACGACTTTAAAAAGAAGTTCCTTAGTGAATAAGAAATTGAGATTAGTGCAATTAATTAGGTCATGTTCATTTCACCGATTCGAGTTTAGAATTTGAGTTTTGTTACAGTAAAAAAATATTAGAAATAATCATATCTAACTTTTTTGTTACAATAAAAAGCTTTTACATAAAATCACATATAAACTCGAATTAAAAATTCGAATCAGTGAACTAAATGGGCCTTTACTCTTCTTAATCCTCACTCACTTAACTAAAAAGTTATGATCAACATAGGAAAAAGCAAGAAATGAGAAAAGGCGATCAACACATTCCGAATTTCCAAGCTGCATGAGAAAAGCAAAGGAGCAACCCCTCACTTAAAAAGAGAAACACAAAAGCTTCACAAAACCCTCCACAAAGAATATAAAATAAAAATAGATAGAAGAATCATAGCAAGAGAAAGAATAACATAAACCACAAAACACAGAGAGAGAGATAGAGGAAAAAAAAAACAAAAACAAAACGTAACAAGCAATAATGTACCGTTTTAGCAACACTGTAATAGGGTTCTTGAACCTTTTTACCCTCTTGGCCTCAATCCCCATCATCGGCGGAGGCCTATGGTTGGCGAGGAGCAGCACCACCTGCGAGAGCTTCCTCCAGACGCCGCTCCTCGTCGTCGGCTTTGTCGTCCTCATCATCTCCCTTGCAGGCTTCATCGGCGCGTGTTTTCACGTCGCATGGGCCTTGTGGGTGTACCTCGTCGTCATGCTATTCCTCATAGCGACCTTCCTGGGGTTGACTGTCTTCGGGTTCGTTGTTACCGGCAAAGGGGGTGGTGTCGAGGTCCCCGGGAGAATGTACCGGGAATACCGCCTCGAGGATTACTCGCCATGGCTGAGGAACAGGATCAAGGACCCAAGGTATTGGAGTACTATTAGGAGCTGTATTCTGGGGTCCAATACTTGTGCCAAGCTTGCCACGTGGACAACTCTGGATTATCTTGAGAGGGATATGACTCCTATACAGGTGATTATTTTTTAGAGTTGATTTTTTGATTTGAAGGGTTTGTTGTTTGATAATTAAGGTTCTTGTTATGGAAGTGAAAAGATATGAACTGCTAATTAATTAGATTGTTTAAACAAAGTAAAGAAGAAAAAGAAAGCTTTTGAATTGTGGGTGTGTAATTTTTGGTATGGATCTAAGGTTACTTTTAGCTTTTGCATGCGCAATAAAACTATGTTAGTATTTTACATGCAAAACTTAGTATATTTTCCTGAAGAAAATTTTCCGTTTCAAAAGAAAAAGGGAAAGAAAGCAAACTGAGTGTGTTTTGTGTACATATAAACACAGAATTTTAGGCTTCCTTTCCTTTTCTTTTTTTGTCCTTGTTTTTCTACTTTTTTGATCTTTTTTCTTGCGTGAGACCTAATTTCTTTAGCTGAGTTTGCAAAGTATAATTGTAATGATAACATTAAATCGATAGACAAGTTAGGCTAATTCTATTCTCTCACAAACCCAACGTTACCTTCTGCCATTCTTTTTTTTTTTTTTTTTTTTTTTTTTTTTTTTTTCTTTTTCCCTTTTTTTTTTTTTTTTTTTTTTTTTTTTTTTTTTTTGTAGCTATTTGTTTACAGTAGTAATAACTAAAGTATATTTCAAACTTAACCTTTTCTTTTTCTTCCAAATTTTACTTTTGTGTAGCATATAATTAGCTCCTTAGCCAAATTTGTAAAGTGAAAAAAGAAAAAAAAATTAACTAATTCATATTGCGATATTTTTGTAGTCTGGTTGTTGCAAGCCACCAACAACATGCAACTACAACATGGCCACAACGGTGGCACAAGACCCCGACTGCTATCGCTGGAACAACGCTCCGAATTTGCTATGCTACGAGTGTGATTCTTGCAAAGCTGGAGTTCTTGAAGACATCAGGAGAGATTGGCACAAACTCTCTGTCCTCAACATTATCATGCTTGTGATTCTCATTGGCATCTATTCAATTGGGTGTTGTGCTTTTCAGAACACCAAAAGAGCCGAAACGGATTACCCGTATGGCGAAAACCGGATGAAGAGGGTCCGACCCAGATGGGACTACTACTGGTGAGTCTTACTTTAGAGCATATTAATTTTCTTTTTGCCTCAATTTTCACTCGATTCATTAGGAAAATGTTATTCATCACAACAACTATTGCAATCATCCTACTAGTGGTAGCAGTATATTAAATTGTCGCGTAACAGTGTGAGATCTTAGATAAATATTTTGTTTCACTGTATGTGGTGGTAACAATCAGTGGCAGAGTCAGCCTTTCACTTAAGTAGGGGCGTACACTAAATTTTTTTAAACAAATTATTTTAGTGGGGGCATATATTATTTCAGTAAGAGTTTAAGTGTAAAATTTTAAAATTTTAAAGGTAATATTTTTTTCAAAAAAATTTGAGTTGAGGTGATAGTCCTTATTGAGCTGTATTTAAATCCGTTACTGGTGACAATACAATGCTCAGTTATAGAGTCGTTTCATGATTATTGTTAGTAATTTTACGATCTAGTAATTATAATCGACAACATATTCATAGGGTTACATATTAAGACTTCTCGTTTTTATAATATTGAAATTTGTAATTGATTGAAAATCTAGTAAGGTCATGAACACTATTGATTATACTTACTATTTTTCGTTGCTAAATTAAATGACCATAAACAGTGTTTTAATCCCCAAGCATTAATTGAGTGTGTGGGCCCCATATTGCATTGTGCCACTTTATAAGTGATATATTCACTTCACTACCTCTTGTATACCAAAAAATATTCACTACTTCTTACAGAGTACTTGCAAGAGTTTTGATGTGTTATGCTCTGTTTTTCCTTATGTTTTTTAGAGATTCTCTGATATGTCTGGTGTACATGTCAATTATACTTTTTCACTTTAATATGATTTCGATCAATTCTAACATTAAAAAACATACAACGTTAATAAACATACCATACCCTACTAAGAAAATTAGAATGTTTGTATCTAACATGGGTTGGTGAGCAAAGCTAGGGTTGTTTTAACGTTTTTGATGCATCCAAAGTAAAGTGAACATTGTAAAAGTTTTACCTAGACATACATTATTGGTCAGTTGAAGAGTCTTTCGCTAATTCTCACTCTATTCTTTTTGGTTTATTTTTTTATTTTTTTATTTCTCCACAGGTGGAGATGGTGGCATGACAAAAGAGAGCAGCTTTATTAGCTGATCAAGAGCCTTTGTTATCTTTTATCAATTTCTTTCCCAGTCTTAATTAATTAGCTGCTATGCTAAGATATATATATATATATATATATCCTCTCAAGGCAGTAAACAAACATGAAGATACCCGTCTTTTATTTAGTGAAAACACAAGTACATAAATACTTTCACTAAACAAGACCAATTTAAGTAGAAAAATCTGAAAAATGATCCTAGAAACCTTTCATATATAGAAATGGGGGTTTTACTTTTGCATCAACAATAAACCAAATGTTTATGTTGCTATGTTACAGTTAACCTAACAAGAGCAAACACAGCCAACAACAATTACGACTATATTACACTACAACAAATATGAAATATATAGAGCTATTGTCGGATCATCATGATTCGTAGAGGTCTCTCTACCTCAAAAAAAAAAAAAAAAAAAAAAAAAAGGGGAAAAAAAGGAAAAAAAAGGAAGAAAAAAAAAAAAAAAAAAAACAAAGTGGTCATCGCAAATATGCTTTAGTCTAGTCATAGCAAAAACTTGCTTAGTATATTGCTAAATCTCCGTAAAAGCAAAGTGGTTTTATTAAATTTGGTAATAATAATAACTCCTTAGCTGATCTTTCAGGGAATTAATTATGATATTAGATTGATAGACAAGTAGGCTAAATCCATTAATCTATCACAAACAAACCTATACCCAACTTTATATTTTGGCTTTGTAGCAATATTTTGTTTCACTGTATGTGGTGGTAACAATCAGTGGCAGAGTCAGCCTTTCACTTAAGTAGGGGCGTACACTAAATTTTTTTAAACAAATTATTTTAGTAGGGGCATATATTATTCAGTAAGAGTTTAAGTGTAAAATTTTAAAATTTTAAAGGTAATATTTTTTTCAAAAAAATTTGAGTTGAGGTGATAGCCCTTACTGAGCTGTATTTAAATCCGTTACTGGTGACAATACAATGCTCAGTTATAGAGTCGTTTCATGATTATTGTTAGTAATTTTACGATCTAGTAATTATAATCGACAACATATTCATAGGGTTACATATTAAGACTTCTCGTTTTTATAATATTGAAATTTGTAATTGATTGAAAATCTAGTAAGGTCATGAACACTATTGATTATACTTACTATTTTTCGTTGCTAAATTAAATGACCATAAACAGTGTTTTAATCCCCAAGCATTAATTGAGTGTGTGGGCCCCATATTGCATTGTGCCACTTTATAAGTGATATATTCACTTCACTACCTCTTGTATACCAAAAAATATTCACTACTTCTTACAGAGTACTTGCAAGAGTTTTGATGTGTTATGCTCTGTTTTTCCTTATGTTTTTTAGAGATTCTCTGATATGTCTGGTGTACATGTCAATTATACTTTTTCACTTTAATATGATTTCGATCAATTCTAACATTAAAAAACATACAACGTTAATAAACATACCATACCCTACTAAGAAAATTAGAATGTTTGTATCTAACATGGGTTGGTGAGCAAAGCTAGGGTTGTTTTAACGTTTTTGATGCATCCAAAGTAAAGTGAACATTCTAAAAGTTTTACCTAGACATACATTATTGGTCAGTTGAAGAGTCTTTTGCTAATTCTCACTCTATTCTTTTTGGTTTATTTATTTATTTATTTCTCCACAGGTGGAGATGGTGGCATGACAAAAGAGAGCAGCTTTATTAGCTGATCAAGAACCTTTGTTATCTTTTATCAATTTCTTTCCCAGTCTTAATTAATTAGCTGCTATGCTAAGATCACTGTTCCCCAGAAAAAGGACAGATTTTTTTTTTATTTATTTTTTATTTTTAAAGTGTATGCAATGCATGGGCAGTAGAACTGAAGCTCTCCGGGGCACCTTCTTTCTGAGCATTTCTTTTGCTGTTTTTTGTAATTAAAAAGATGGATTTTCTTTTTTTTTTTTTTTTTTTTTTTTTTTTTTTGT
>NW_010362216.1:185712-226557 GCF_000414095.1 Morus notabilis | reverse complement strand
GTCATCGCAAATATGCTTTAGTCTAGTCATAGCAAAAACTTGCTTAGTATATTGCTAAATCTCCGTATAAGCAAAGTGGTTTTATTAAATTTGGTAATAATAATAACTCCTTAGCTGATCTTTCAGGGAATTAATAATGATATTAGATTGGTAGACAAGTAGGCTAAATCCATTAATCTATCACAAACAAACGTATACCCAACTTTATATTTTGCCTTTGTAGCTATTTGTTAGAAATAGTACTAAGTGAAGTTGTGCACATCCTTTTTATAGCAAAATTTTATACTTTTTCTTGGCCTTCAGATTATTTTTATGCAAATGTTGTCAAAAAAAAAAAAAAAAAAAAACACATACAAGCGTTTTATTCAAATCTCTAAGCTGAATAAGTAAGTATCAATGAAATTGTAAATCTGGGTTTTAAATTCATAGGACTTATCCTTGGACTTGTTGCAAAGGCACAACTCCTTGACTGTGTTCCTTAGAACATGGTGCAAAGATAGAGAAAAAGAAGAGAAATTAGAGAGAGAAAAAAAGGGAGTTTAGAATTTAAAAAGAGTAGCAGATAAACAATAATAAGTAAATCTGAATATTCAACATCATTAATCTAAGTCTTAATTACAATGAGAATGTTTAGGCCTTTTATAGGGAATACAAAATAATGAGAAATGGAAAGTAAATGTGAATATTCAACATCATTAATCTAAGTCTTAATTACAATGAGAATGTTTAGACCTTTTTTATAGGGAATAAAAAATAATGAGAAATGGGAAGTAACAATCAACAGGAGCAACCTAAATATCAACTATGGACTTATTTTTAAACTCTATTAAAATACTAAGGGAAATAAAATTAAAACTACTTTCTATGTTAAACTTAATCAAACTTTGTCTTCCTAATCCCTCTGGTAAAAACTCTGAGCTTTCCTAGCTATCTTTAATTGTGGGGTTTTTTTTTTTTTTTTGGGATGATCATGTGGGGATTAGTTTGGGTCTTGCGATACTTATTCAGGCTACTTTATGTAAATATTATTTGTGATTTTATAAAAGCGATAAAATCATAAAATGGTTTATTATTTTTTCATAAAAAACCTTTCATTCAATTAAAGTGAACATTACTATTGTAAATCTTGTAAAAATATCAAGATCAATGTAGAGAAACAATTCAATGCAAAGAAAACTGTTCAACCAATATTGATTCGGGGAAGGAAGGATTTTTTTTTATCCTTTCAGTGTAGCACTCAATCCGAGAATGGAAACATGTTTATCTTTGCTTGAAATAATAGTTTTATTTTGGGTGTGTAAAGTATTTTACGGTACAATCTCCATTTTTACTTACCGGTGGAGTGTGATTTTGGGAGCCGTTTCGTTAAAATCTCACGGTCAAAAATACCAAACTATTTTGGCATTGCACTTTTTAGCTGCACTCAAAGGATTAGAGCCCTTTTTTCCTCTCTCTCTCACCCATTCAAGAGAAAAAGAAAAAGAAAAAGCGATAAACAACTATTTGAAAAACATTAAAAAGTAGTACTTCTCTTATTTTATTAAATAATTAAAAAATACCAAACCATTTTGGCATTGCACTTTTAGCTGCACTCAAACTCAAAGGATTAGTGCCGCTTTTTCCTCTCTCTCTCACCCATTCAAAAGAAAAAGAAAAAGCGATAAACAACTATTTAAAAAAAAAGAAAAGTACGTTTGGTTGGAGGATTTAAATTACGTGATTTAAATTATTTTTGATTTATGTGTATTTTTTATGAGAAAAAATACTGTAGCGAATTACGAATCATTAAACGAATCTCTCTATCAAATATTCTCTAAAAGTAGCAATACTTCTCTTATTTTGTTAAATAATTTAAAATAATTTTTTTTTCTTTGTTCCTTCATGACCCTGATGAGGATTATGAGTTTCTCTTCACCAGTAGCGGGTTTCGGGTAGATGTTCTTTGGGTTTTAGGTGTATCTGAGTTACAACTGTCATTTCTGTTATTTTATTTAACGGTGCTCATGCTCATCTTACTAGATTGTAATTGGGTAGCTTATCTATGTGGGGTCTTTTGTCTTTGGTTTTTTCTGTTTTAATAAGACCGTCAGTTAATCATTTATTGACTACTGAAAAAAATAATTTGTTAAAATAAAAAAAATTCAACAACTTATTTAAAAAATAAAAAATTCTGTCATTTATTTAAAAAGTAGTCAAAAAAACAACCATTCACCTAATTTTCTCGTGTTGGGATAATTATACAAGATCAATTATGGAGCACTTAAATGGTGACTGCAACAACAAAAAAAAAAAAGAAAAAAAAATCATGAATCCTCTCTGTTGTTCTCGACTCCCCAAGTGAGTGGATAGAGAAGTAAGACTTCAACATATTTTTGAAGAGTTCACAGGAATCTAAAATTACTCCCCCACCATGTTTATCAGAATCTAATGGGTAATCTAATTTCATTTCGATCAAGTATTTAATAGATGTAGATTATTTCCATAGTTAAGAAAATGTTATAGCATGATTGTATGAGCAGGCCGTGCACCATATAAATAACGAATCCTCGTTTTAAACCAATAAAAATGTTATCAAATGATATTTTACTTCTGTCACTAGTGGAGCAAAAATGGTTATTGCACCGTAAAGATTTCAAAAAAAAAAAAAAAAAATGGAGGGAAAAAAAAGGAGTTGACAATCTCAAAGATTGAAACGAGTCAAAATTTTCTCGAAAGAATGTCGGCATATGCCCCAACCCTATTACTGAGTTTACGACGTAATAGTTGAAAGGAGTCAAAGATTGAATTATCAAGCATGTGTATTAACAAAGTCTCGACAAAGTCTAATACATATCTCTACATGATATGTAGCAAAAGTCGTAATAATGGAAAAATAAAGAGCTCGTGTCTATTGAATATAGCAACAAAAGTCCTAGAGCGTTGGAAAGTTTTTCTTTCCTTTTTGTTTTTTTGTTTTTTTTGAAAATTTCTCTGTTGTTCTTTTTTTTTTTTTAAATACCGGTATTATTTGTTTATCAACCGTAAGATCTGTATTATTTTTTCTATCTGATTTGATTTTTGATCAGATTTAATACAAATCTGACAATTGATAAACAAAAAATACTGGTGTTTCAACAAAAAAAAAAAAGAACACCAAAAAAGTTCCTGTTTGGTTTTTTTTTTTTATTTGGTTTTTCTTTCGTTTCTTTTTGTTTGCTCTCTCCCCAGCCCCATTTTTTTCTTTTTCTTTTTTGGGTGTAAAAGAGAGAATTGCCATGCATGTTTATTGTGTAAAGAGCCTTGTGACTAGCGCCTTGTGGCTTTATTAGGAAAAAATAATCGACATATTCTGTACGTGTTGATGTCTTCAAATCAGGGGCTGAGCAAGATGAGGCCTGCCCTCCGAGCCCACTAGCTCCTTTAAATATTTGCCCCCCCATTTAAAAATTTTTACATTTTCTTTTTTTATTTGTCCTCTTAAAATTTTTTTAATTACAACATTTACATGAATCTTTTTAAAAAAATTTCAGTTTTACCCTAAATTTTAATTCTTTTAAGTATTATTATCTCAAACTTAAAATTTCTAATAAGTCAAAGATACAAAGAGATCCACTTGCACAAGTGGTTTCTCTCTGATAAAAAAAAAAAAGAGCCCAAGTGGACGAAAAGCCATTTATGAGCTTGATCTCCAAGTTGCAACGTTTCCAATTTGCTTTACATTTATGCTAAGGACGAAGAACTTTTTCAGTGACAACTAGCATGTATCAAAATTTATATAGAGACTAAATCAATTTCAAAATTAGGTAATTTGTTTGTTCCGGGTATAGATTGTCATTGACTAAGACAACTTTTTTTTTCCCTTTTTTTCTTTTTTGGCATGATATGATATGTATATATACATGAAAAACGAATTTGTAAAATAAGTCCTACGTATTCTCATAGTCAACAAGTCAATTTACCCTGCCGGCTCTACTACGGTACTAATTCTTTTTCATTGATGGATTGTGAAAACAGGCTAGGATTTATCTTAATTGGATAATAAAAACAAGAGTAATGTTAGAGACACAACTCAAATCTTAATTTTTATGTATCAATTGATATGACTCGTGAATTGTTATTTTTTTATTGTAAGTTGGTGTCTCTAACATTACTCTAAAAATAATATTATTGACATTGATATAAACCCAATTTTTATTTTTTTGTGTGATATGTTCATACATGTCTAAATCATAATTTCATTATCCTTGCACAAGTTGCTAGGCACTCCGCGACCGCGAGCCCTCAGCTCCGCATCAAATATCGTCCGATGGCCCCTTAACTTTTCTATTTTTGTATAGTTGTAGGCATTCCATTGCGCCGGCTGCTACTTGCGCCTTTTTCATGAATGGATAGTGAAATTGCTCGTAGGACTTGATCTTGATTCAAATGGACAAAAATGAGACTTGTAAAGAACCTAGCACCATAAATATTCTTGGTGACTAATTGATATTATCAAAGTCTTAAAGGGGAAATATTGAATGCTTCTTGTTGTCATGGGGTAGGGTTTATGCCTGGCTATATTCAGTGACGGAACTGCTTGAGGATGAGCGGGGCAGCCGCCCCTACTCAAATTTTTTTTTTTTAAATATTACCTTTAAAAATTTTAAATTTTACATTGAAGCCTTCAGTGAAATAATATATGCCCTTCCATTAAAATAAATATATTTTTTATATGCTCCCACTAAAATAGTTTGTTAAAAAAAATTTAATGTACGTTCTTACTAAAGTGAAAGACTGACTTTATCATTAACTATATCGTACTTACTGATCATGCATGTATATATATGTAAATCGATCACTCTCATAATTAATAAAAGTTTGGTCATGATCTTTAAGTCCCAACCAACTCTGCTTCCATTTGAGGTAATTAAAGGCCAGATATTTTATGTCATCTAAAATATCTCAAGAACCATATTTTGCTATACAAGTTTCACGAGACAAATAGTACTTTTGCATACGAAAAATATATAGCATGCTGGAAAAATAGAAAAAAAAGAGAAAAAATAACTGTTGTTAAGTAGATTTAGACCGTTAATATATTCATGGACGAAAATTGATATTACCTAAATCTCCATCGAAATTTCTGTAAATCTAAGGTCCCAAATATTTTTAGGTGCAAAAGAATTTCTCCGATATTTACCAAAATTTACTAAAAATTTTGGGAGAAATTTTTTACACCCGAAAGACATTTTAAGACCTTGAAAATTCGGAAATTTTGGAGGAAATCTTAGAAATATCAGAGAAATTTCACAAATTTTTGGGAAACTTTTCGTAAATATTGGAATATATCGGTGAAAATATCAACATTGTAGAAGTCATAGTATATATATTTTTTTGTACAAACATAATTATTTATGTATCTTTTTTATATTTATGATATTCTAAGATATTAAAAAGAAACATTAAGTGTTAAAATAAACATTCTCAATTTCCATAAATATTTTTTTGATATTTCTACCAATATCAATATTTTTTCTGAAATTTCTTTAAATTTAGAGTATCGATGTTTTCTCTCATACTGATATTCGCCTTGAATATATCTTAGCAGAATTTGTCACCACATCATTATCATTATTTATACAAATATGTGTGTGTTTTCCCAATTTATTTACATAATCTGAGGACCAAAATATGCAACTCATGATAAGGAATATCTAGACATATTAATCTAATATATACAAGTCACACACAGATGAGATTTTAATGATTATGTTTCTATCGGTGGTCACTTCTAAATATAAAAATTTGATAACGTGGCGTGATAAGAATCTAATTTCATTAATTGCTATTATTTTTTTTAGTAAACTATTCAATTTATTAAGACTGTCGATTAATATCTTGTGGTTAAAATAATAATACCCTTTGATAGGTAAATATTAGACTAACCATTAAAAGAAACACATATATTAATGTTAGTATTCTTATGAGTTAATTCCGAAATTGGATTGAAATCAAATTTCAACGAGGGATCTGTTTCTAGATTATCAATGACGATGTCCAGTTCAAAATTCTTTATAATCAGTTTCTGAATGACGCTCTCTGGAACGCATTAGCCTTTGAAAATTTAAACAAAATAATTAAGCTTTCTTAACTGGTATTTATGAATATACATATCATATATATATATATATATCACATATATATGTAGCGAACAATAAGAAGACAAGTAGATAATTACCATATAAACTCGTACATACCTAAAACATGCTCTGGTTCTCTCTATGCAGTCAATTTCTGGAATTCTTTTGGCGCAGATGACGATGTTTACAAAGTCAAATGGAATTAATTAACAAGCATTTCTGGACGTAACTGATTCCTCTCAACCTAAGCTATTAGTGTCTGGATATTTTTTTTAAAAATATTTTAATTGCTAATTTTCTTTCTAACTTATTTTTTTTTTCTTTTTCAAAATTCTCATTACCATTTTTCTTTTGCTCTTTGAATTATGTGATGACTCCGCAACGTTTCTAGTTACGACTACGTACTGATTTATAATTGAGTGGTCGTAATAAGGGTCAGAAAAAATGGTCCTAAAAGAAACAAATTGGTTTGGACTTTTTCTCCATACGAGTTGAAATAAAAGCTAGGCTTTTGCTATGGCCCTTAGGAGTGCCCCAGAGACATATATTAGTGAAGTTTCTTGTTGACTTTTTCATACATTTGGTGAGTTCAAAATCATGATTATCCCAATCCTAATCTTAGTATTTTAGTCCCTATATATTATTGGTTATCATACTAAATTAATGAAACTTTATTATTTCTTGCACATATTAAGATTTGTAATTATGAATGCAAAAGGGCAGCTGACAATTATCAACAACGTTTGAAGTTAAATGGTAAAATCTAAAATGGTGTACAATTTATGATATTGCTAACCTCTTACGTACTCCTTCAAGCAGAGTACTATTAAAAAACTTTATTGTGCAAAAGATCATGATTTTAACAAAACTTGGAAACATTATGTAAACTTTATGAATCGTGTATTTGTTAATTTAAAGTTTTATTCAATACACTACAACAATAAAGGCCATTTGCGACGACATTAATTGCGACGACATATGTCGTCACAAATCATACAATAATTGCGACGACATGTCTTCACAATTACTCCCCGTTAAATTAATTAATCATGTCGTCGCTAATAAGTTTAATGTCGTCGCAAATAGTTTTGGCGCGCAATTTCCAATGGCACAGATTTTTGCCGCCAAAGGGAATCCATTTTTTGCAACGACTTGTCGTCGCAAATATCTTATTATTTGCGATGACATTTTCTCTTTGTCGTCACAAATAAGCTTTACAGATTTGACCAAGAACTAAACGCGGGGAATTGATTATTTGCGACGACATTATGTTGTCGCAAATAATTTTCAGATGTGGGGTATTTGCGACGACATTTTAAATTTATTTGCGACGACAATGTCGTCGCAAATAAGTCTAATCTAATATACCCTAGCTTCTTCCTCTTCATTTTCCCCCGACGGTTTCAGTCTCTCTCTCTCTCCTGCTAAGTCTCTCTCTGCCTCTTCTTCCCCTCACCGCCACCGCCGCCGCCGGCCGTTTTCTCTCTCTCTTCCTTTCTTTCTCCCCTTCTCTCTCTTCCTTTATCTCTCTCTCTCTCTTCTGATCCCTTCTCTCTTGTCCCCCTCTCCGGCCGCTGCCACTCCCGCGTCTTATACACTATCTCCAGATGACGGTAAAAACTTTTGTGATTTTTTAAAATCAGTAAGGTTTCCTGATGGATTTGCTTCAAATTTAAAGAAAAACGCGATCGAATGGAAGAATAAAATTACTGGGCTAAAATCACATGACTGTCACATCATAATGCAGCGATTATTGCCAATAGGGATAGGACCGTTCATGAAGAAAGAGATCGTTGATGCAATAACAGAATTAAGTAATTTTTTCGAGTTAATATGCTCAAGGACATTGCGAAAAAGTGATTTAGAGAAAGCTCAACAAGATATTGTGCTTATTTTATGCAAGTTAGAAACAATTTTTCCTCCTGCATATTTTGACATAATGGTACATTTAGTTATACACTTGCCTGACGAAGCCATTCGAGGAGGACCAGTTCACTTAAGATGGATGTATCCGTTTGAACGTTTTCTTGGATCATTAAAGAAATATGTCAAGAATCGTGCACGTCCTGAGGGTTCGATTGCTGAGGCATACATTGTGAATGAAGCTCTGACTTTTTGTTCATTGTATTTAACTGAAGTTGAAACACGGTTTAACCGATTGGCCAGAAATTGGGTAGACGATGAAGATCGTACTGTTAAAAAGATTTCTGTATTCGAAACTCGCTGTCGGTCAATTGGGAAGTTGACCCCTATCACTTTGGATACTCATTTGCGAGAGAAAACTGAGTGGTATGTACTACAGAACTGTCCAGAAATTCAGCAGTTCATTGAGTAAGTACTACTTTCAGTTTTGCTACTTAATTGTTCATTGATTGTGTCGCATACAATCGTGTCCGTTACTTTCATTCTCTGTTAAATAGTGACCATAGGAGGGAGATTAATGACGGCGATCGAACCATACCATTGGATGAAATTCAATCGAAAGAGTTTCCAAGATGGTTTAAGAATAATGTATATTTAAAATTAATTTGCATTAACATTATTAAGTCATTAAAAAATTTCGTTTTAAACAAAATTCATGTCTCGTTACAGATGTTCAATATTCGACAACAGAATGGGCCATAAGCGAATGATCAAATACTTTTGCTTTCAAGTGGTTCAAGCTTCTCATGTTGAAGTTATCATGGTTGTGTGGTGAACGGTGTCAAGTTTCTGATACGTAATCAGAATATGAATTGAAGTATTCAAAATAGTAGTGTTTGTGTTCGCGGACCTGATAACCTAACGTATTATAGAGTTTTGGAGGATATTTATGAACTATCCTACTTGAACGACGATTCTGTTGTGCTTTTTAAATGTCTGTGGTTTGACACTCGTCCGGGGAAGAAAATGATTCAATACTACAAAAATAGAATAAGTGTTTTTGTTAAAGACACGTGGTACGAAAATGAACCTTTTATACTTGCATCTCAAGCAGAGCAAGTTTTGCACGTAAACGATTTATTTAACGATCCAAACTGGAAGGTTGTAGAACACTTTAGACATCGACATATTTGAGACATTCCAGAAACTGACATTGATGACGTGATGATAGTCCAGGATACGAAGTCTACACATATTGAGTTAGTAGTAGAACTACCAGAGATTGACTCATTTGTATTGAATCGACATGATGTATCGTCTGATGTTGTCACCTCCGATGTTGATGCAATTAGTTGATGAGTTTATTAATGACGAGGACGATGAAACTTTAGAGGAGTACGTTGAGGAGGAAGTCATCGAATCTAAAGACGATGATGACATAAATGATGGTGGCGACAATCAACAATGTAGCAGCGATGATGAGTAGAATTTAAAAATAGTAATCTTTGTCATTTTTCTCAGATTGCGTTTTAATATTATGATCTTCTGTAAATTTATAAATATTATTATTAATATGAATTTGTTAACAGGCATTGATGGCTGGTTTGGTAGCGACTTGCGTTGGCTCTTCAGGGGGAGCACAGCCTCCTCCCGGTCCTCACAGAGTCCCCGCATTCTGTGAATCTGGTATGTTATTATGACTTTTTTCCCGTTCTATCATATAGTAAATAAATGTATTAGTACATGCTGATTTGAAATGCTTACATATGCTTACAACACCTGAACCTCGACAACGTAGAGGTCGAGGTGGGGTGAAAGGTTATGAAATCGCCCAAAAGGTCCTTTAAGACGGAAAAATCACAGTAGAATTTGATGAGGCGGGAGGTACTTGAAAGGCGCTTGGTAAATATGGTGCCTAGTTTGATAGTGCAGTTGGTATTCATACCAGGAACATATGCAAGCCCTTCCACGATGCTTGGAAGGATATTAGCGACATGGACAAGAGGACAATTCAGAACCAGATGCTGGTATTTTTTTATGCAATAATTTGTATAGTTTATACTAAAGTTAACAATGCGTTTTAACGATGTGAAACTGTTTTGCAAGGACTGGTTTAACATGGACTACAACTATAAGAACGGTATTCTGAGGTCCGTTGTTGATAGGGAGGCAGTAAAGTGCTACAAGGACTGGAAAAGTTTCCTGCTCCGGCACTTCAAACGCTATGGTAGAGAAAGTCTCCCGAGTAACATGAGGAATCAACTTCATTGGGATCGTTGTTGCGATAGGTTCTCCGGCGATAAATTTCAAGTAATTATAGATTTGTTAGAACTTGATGATTTTTTATACATAATTTCAAGTAACTATTACTTATTATACTTAATCATAAACAGAAAATATAAGAGACAAATAAAACTAATCGTAGCAACCAAAAGTATCCAAGCTTACATGGTCGGGTATCGTACTCTCAGCATAGCAATAAGAAGGTTATTACTTATTTTTTGACTTCATTATCGTATTTATATGTTTGTGATGATTGTTTTGGGTGGCACATCTTGCAGCTATGGTGTGCTGAAATCTTTTAAAATTATTTTTGTACAGGTTTTGATTTTTGGATCATATGAAAAATAAGTCGTTATGCTGCCGAAATTTAGTTAGAATTTAAGAATTTTAACAAATGTAATTTATTTGACAGGTTAGTACGGAGACCTAAGAGCTGATGTCTGCCATAGACAATTGGGCGGACATGCATCGTCGCGGGGCCTCTTGGGTTAATCCCCAAGCGGAACAGACTTTTGTAAGTATTTTTACTTTTCATATTAAATTTTTTTATACTGAAATAGTGGTTTTATAATACGTAACAACAATTATAATGTCTTATTATGTAGAATACCCTAGAGGAGGAGAGACAAACGCAGAGAACACAGTCTACTTCAAGCTCGACTAAACCCGCCTTTGACGAGCATGGGGTTTTGGAGCAAGTTCTTGGCATGTGTAGAGGACATAAGATAGGAGTGGGTTCGATGCTCTCCCAAAAGCATTACTCCGGGGCTTCTCCTTCATCTGCGGGTTCATACTCGGACGCAACATCATCGGCTCAACCTGACCCACGTGTGAGTCATTATTTAAAGAAATCGTACCGGGAACAAGTTAAGATTTATGAGAATCAGGTGAAGGTGTTAGAATTGGTGGCTAAATTGCAGCCCAACATCCAATTACCTACGATTGATCGTCCAGAACCAGTTAACCTAGACGCTCTTTTGCCTCCTTAGATGATGATAGTCCTGATGATGATTCAGCTGTTGACGATGCTACAAACTTAGACGATTAGTTCCGTTATATGTACTATTTTATTTTTCACTTTATTTAGACTTTTATATTTTTTTGAACATTATATATGCACTTCATGTAGTATTCATAATATATTTTATAAATTTACTTAGATTTACTGTTTTTAATATTAATTTATATTTCACTTTTAATGTATCTTAATAAATTATATTTAGTATGTAACATAATAATGTTTAATTAAAATTATTAAAAATTAATTAATTGCCATTTTTTAAAAATTATAAAAAAAATTAATTTCGGTTTTTTGCGACGACTTTTTTAGACTTGTAGTCGCAAAAAAATAACATTATTTGCGACGACAATTTGAAATGTCGTCGCAAAAAATGATCATATCACGCGAATTTGTAACGGCGTATTAGCGACGCCTGTTATCGCAAAAACAGACTGTCGTCGCAAATACAGTTGCGACAACACTTTGTCGTCGCAAAAAAATATTTTGCGACGAATTATTTGCGACGACACGTTGTTGCAAAAACCATTAGTTGCGACGACATGCAGATTTTTACGACGACAAAAAGTCACCGCAAAAACCCAGTGATAAAAGATCTAGAAATACTGGAGTTTGTTAATTAGGGAATATTTTTCCACAAATGTCGATATCAATCATGCACACAATGTGGACCGTTGCCTTGTAAATTAGTCTCCACAATCCCAAATGTACAACACTATATGCGTGTGCTGCATAACGTTATTTAATTAATTATTTTCAAGAATAAATCTTAACCTGTCTTACATATCGACCTGAATTTATTTACCAATTTTAATATTATTAGCTATTCAATAGTCATCTTAATCCAAATATATACATTAAATAATTAAAGACTTATAAGCCCCGGTTCATTTATTATTGCATGGAAAAGTGTTAAGAGTTCTAGATAAATTACTCTTACTAATTTGAATATAAATTATGTGTTCTTTGGAACTATGTAAGTAAATGAATTTTTATTTATTTATTATGACACGACGAGAGTCGTTCAATGCAAGTAAAAACACTTGCCACCTGAGAAATTACAATTAATCCTACTTGTGATGAGTGGTGAATAATTAGCAAAAATAACCAATACCCTTTAATTTCTTTTAATTACCATGACAAACTTTAATAATTAATTAAGCTCTTGATAATCAAAAGTTAAGTCTTGAATCTTCACAAGCTTACCATATGCTGAGTTAAATGCTTTAAGTTGGGAGTAAGTAATCGATGCATGACACTCTTTTGGAAAAGTCAAAAATCTTGAATTTTCGTCTTAAATTACTTCCTTTATAAAGACCCATGACTAAAAGCTTCCACACAAACGCACAAACATTACACACGCATAAGCAAGTTTCACGATCTTCTTTGTCTCCACACTTTGTCAGAGACTTTTTTTTGTTGTTGGTATTAATCCATTAGAAGAGAAATTAGAGAGAAACAACTGATCCAGCAATTATGAAGATAGAAGAACGTACTTTGGAGGAAACCCCAACGTGGGCAGTTGCTGTTGTTTGCTTTGTTTTGGTTGTCATATCCATCTTCATTGAACATATCATTCACCTCATAGGATCCGTAAGCGAAAAAACTATAATCACTTTGTGTTTCTAATTGGTTACTTCAAATCTTTTTGTTAAAGTGTTTTCTCTAATAAAGTTTTGATTTTTTTTTTCCTCAAATTTTTCTGAACGGACTGATAATGTTGATGATATGTAGTATGTGAAAATGTTTTTATCTTTTTTGGGTTTTCAGTGGCTACAGAAAAAACACAAACGAGCTCTTTATGAAGCGCTTGAGATGATAAAAGCAGGTATAACTAATGCTTCCAAGTCCATATATCTTCTTGACTTCTTCTGTTTCATTTTTTGAGACGTTAAACTTGAATTAGTTACCGCATTATATTTGTTAATTTAAAGGTTCTAACTTGGTTTTTTGTTTTCTTTTGAAGAGCTTATGCTTTTAGGGTTCATATCTTTGCTCCTAACAGTGGGACAAGATTCCATTTCAAGGATATGCATTTCCAAGAGTGTAGCAGAAACTTGGCACCCTTGTGAGAAGAATAAGAATAGCGACAAGGGAAATTCCGGGAAAAATGGCCGGAGACTTCTCGACTTCTTAGAGTCCGATCAATTCAGCGATCATCGGAGGAGTTTAGCCACAAAAGGATACGACAAATGCGCTGAAAAGGCAAGAAAAACTTAACCTTTTTGCTAATTTCGCTTTAAAATGAAAACCTTTAGATTAGAGAAAAGAAAAATATGTGTGAAAATTTTTTTTTGAATCTTTATAATTTTGCTGATGAAGTAATTGGGATTTAATGTGTTGTTTGTAGGGTCAAGTTGCCTTTGTGTCAGCTTATGGGATTCACCAGCTTCATATATTCATCTTTGTATTGGCTGTTTTTCATGTCCTTTATTGCATTATAACCTTGGCTTTTGGAAGGATCAAGGTAATTCAGTTTACCCTTTTTTTTAAGTGAACCTTAATATCGAAAGTAGAACAGTACTGGATTTACTGTTAAGTTGTGCCTGTAACTACAACTTTATATCTCGTAGATGCTAATAATTTTTTACTTGCTTGGATTGCAGATGAGAAAATGGAAGGTTTGGGAGGATGAGACAAAGAGAATTGAGTACTTGTACAACAATGGCAAGTATTTCTCCAGTTTTCATATTTTAAATGGGACAATAAGTCAATCCTTCGTCTTTCATATTCATCTTTTTTTCTCTGAATGAAGCACCAAAGTCTGAATGATCTGAATAAATAAATATTTTCCCTTCCTAGTTTGGCAAAATGTTAGAGTGACTTTTTTTTTTTGGTTTTTTATTTGATATGGAGTTTGACTTGACCTACCCATTGCAACCATGGTTGACTTACTATTTTGTGATGAAATTATAATTTAGAGAATTCCACCATTAGTTCTTTTTTCCCTTCTATAAACAAAGAACAAAAAATGGAAGAATTACGAAACGAGGCCTAAACATACCCTTAAAGATTTTTGGACTAAAGATTTATAGACACTAATTTTTTCTTCCCCTGCCTAAAATGTTAGCTTAGCTGAAGATCATAGATGCAGATGAAGATGGAACTTAATTATTGGATTATTCTCAATCCTTTTGTTTATTTGGGTTGCAGATCCAGAGAGGTTCAGATTTACAAGGGACACATCATTTGGAAGAAGGCATTTGAACTTTTGGAGCCAGTCATCAGTTTCCCTTTGGATTGTACGTACTAAGTAGTATACTCTATATGTCATATTAAAAAAAAAAAAAGAAAAAGAAAGAAAGAAGAAGAAATTACCCTTTTACAAGTCAGCGTGGAAATTTTTTGATACAACATTGGTATGAAAAGTTGGACTTGCTGACTCTTTTTCATTGGTCAAACTTCCACATTTCACAGCCTTCTTTTTACCGAAAAAAAAAAAAAAAAAAACTGTATCATATCAATCAGATAAGATTGAATTAATTGCATAACACCCTGTCACAGTTCCGTAACAAAAGGTTGAAGCTGCTACCTGGTAGGGCTTGGTTGTCAGACGTAATTATCTCTCTATTTATTGCATTGGAGAATTATTTTTCTTCTTTAGAATTATAAGGTATTAGGAAGAAAAAATATAGATGTATCATTATCACTTATTTTCATATGATGTGTCAAATCATATAAATATCATAATTCTAGCTGCACATGTTGGACTGCTGTTTGGAATTACAGTTAAATGAAGCAATTTTTATTTATTTATTTTCTTTTGTTCAGGTATGCTTTTTCAGACAATTTTTTGGGTCAGTCACTAAGGTTGATTACCTAACACTGAGGCATGGATTTATCATGGTATGTTGATCTACAGTCGCCTAAAAGTGCCAATTTGTACATTTTTAGTATGAAACTGGAGCTAAATGACATTTTTCATTTTTGTTTTAATTTCAGGCACATTTGGCACCAGAGAGCGAAACAAAGTTTGATTTCCAGAAATATATTAGCAGATCACTTGAAGAGGATTTCAAAGTTGTCGTTGGGATTAAGTTGGTCCTCTCATCTCCAGTCAATTTCTCTGGATATTTATTTTTTATTTTTATTTTTTGTTCTTTTTCTATTTTCTCAATTACATACAATCTGAAACTCCACTTCATATATATGTTTGCAGTCCAATAATGTGGTTCTTTGCCATCTTGTTCTTGCTCTCCAACACATATGGTAAGACTAAGCCAGTAAAAGTTTTAATAATCAATCTCTCTTAGCATTTTACTTACTGATTATAAATGCTTCTTTTGAACAGGAATTTACTCCTATGTTTGGCTACCATTTCTCCCTTTGATTGTAAGTTAAAAAAAAAAAAAAGGGAAAGACATAATTCCATAAAGCTCAAATACCATAAAAGAAATTTATGATCATTTTGTAATTGCACAAATTGCAGATAATTTTAATGGTTGGAGCTAAACTCCAAGTGATAATAACAAAGATGGGACTGAGGATTCAGGAGAGAGGTGACATTGTGAAAGGTGCACCATTGGTTCAGCCAGGAGATGACCTCTTTTGGTTTGGAAGGCCTGGCTTCATGCTCTTTCTCATTCACTTTGTTCTCTTTCAGAACGCGTTTCAGCTCGCCTTTTTCGCGTGGAGTACGGTAAGCATTTCTCCGAAAAATCTTCACAAGTGGAAGAAAAATGCATAAGCATGTGGTTAGAAGAAGTTCACACAGCCAATTTCTGTGTTCTAATTAATGATTATCTTTTTCTTTTTTCTTTTGTTTTTTTTTTTTTTTTTATCCTTCTTCAGTATGAATTCAAGATAAAATCTTGCTTCCACAGTCGCTCTGAAGATATAGCCATCAGACTGTCAATGGGGTAAGTATTTTTGCATGAGAGTAGAACATCAATATGTTTAATTATAGTGGCAGAGACACAAATCATTAAATTGTTTTTAATATGGACGCTACGAAAAGAAATTACTATTTTATTAAATGGAAACATAATTATATATTTTAATTATTGATGAGGACACAATTATTATTTTTTTGAGGGTACAACTAAAATTAAAAAATAATAAAAGATTGAAATTTTAAAATTTGAGCGGCACAACAATTGGGCTCCGTCACTGTATGTCACATTTTTTTTGTTATAATACACACTGACAAAAACTGGACAATTGGAATTTCCTCAGGATCATCATACAAATTCTATGCAGTTATGTCACTTTGCCTCTCTATGCTCTTGTGACACAGGTGAGACATAATTCCTTTCTACACTATCTTATCAATTGACAATTTAAAAAAAAAAAAAAAAAGAACTTCTGTGACTTATCTTCTGTTTGATCTCATCACAGATGGGCTCCAACATGAGACCAACGATATTCCACGACAGAGTAGCGACAGCACTAAAGAAGTGGCACCACTCAGCCAAGAAGAACAAGAAGCACAACCGGCATTCGGAGGGAAACTCGCCCTTCTCGAGCAGGCCGGCGACTCCGACATACGGCATGTCCCCGGTTCATCTCCTGCACAATTACCGGAGCAGTACCGCGCCCAATAGCATGCACACGTCCCCTAGGGGATCCAACGTCGAAATCAACTACTACGATCCCGAGAGTTCGCCGTCCCCTAACAATGGACCAGCCAATGCCAATGACAACACCCAAGGAAATATTGCTAAATTTGCCAATGTCATTAGTGAAGAAGGCAAGCAATCCCAGGAGCCTAGCTCATCACAGCAGCATCAACATGAAGTCCAGATTAGCTTATCTGAATTTTCATTTGGGAAATGAATTTAAATAAATATAAGCTGAAGTTTGTGCTTCAAGAAAAAGAAATGTTGCTTGCAATAGTTTTCTTCTTTTTTTTTTTTCCTTTGTTTTTTTGGTGTACATTTTTTTGAACAAGATACACATGTGGTTGAACGTGGCAGAAACTGTAGTATTGGGGATTATTTCTCAATTCCTTGTGTATTCATATAGGTTGTTGTACTAAATGATTTTAATTCCTTAGGCATCATGTAATCATAAATCAGTTTTACTTTTACAGTTTTGTTTTATTTACTTTATTTACTTCAATAATTCCCTTTTTCAGGTCAATCTCTAAGGGTTTTTTTTTTTTTTTTTTTTTTTTTTTTGAAGTTAGCTAGAATGCTAAGGTTGTCCTCCATAGTACTTACTATTCCTCTCTTTGTATATGTTTCGTTGCATGAGAAAAACAAAAAAAAAAAAAAAAAAAAAACTCTGTCACGTAATTTGATAAAGGGATCATAAAGAACATTTTTAAAGTACATAACATATTTTTAAAACAATTAAAAGTGATATTTACTGGTGAATATTTATTTATCCAGCATAAATACATTATTTACTGATAATAATTTTTTATCCTGAGTATTGATCAGAAAATGTAATTTACGTCTAATAAATAAATATTTACTAATGAATAAGCTATTTACTTTATTGTTTTAAAAATATGTTTTTCACTTTAAAAAGTTTCAAAAGATTTGTTATTTTTGTGCAACCAAGTGATAATTATGACCCACTTTCAGAAAATTTTTTTGTGCAACGAGCCAACTACAGTTTCAAAAAGTCACATTCTCATTATAATTAGTTTTGAATTTTGTTGATTTGTTATTTTTGTGCAACCAAGTGATAATTATGACCCACTTTCAGAAATTTTTTTTGTGCAACCAGCCAACTACACTTACAAAAAGTCACATTCTCATTATAATTAGTTTTGAATTTTGTTGATTAGAAGGGATTCATAAAGTCCTTTCAAATCCAGTGTTCTTTTCTTGTACGACTTTCTATTCATATGATAACTTTGGCATGTCAAACAAAATACATATGGCATATAAACATTTTATGATGTGTCAAGAAATTTTATCAGCAAAAGAATAAGTAGACCTTCTTGTAAAATGAAGTATTTGTTTGTGTATTATTGCTGAGAGTATTTCACATTCTACTTTTAAGATATGCTTGAGTTTTCAGGGAAAAAAAAAAAAAAGAAGAAAGAAGAAAGATATGCTTGAGTTGATATACTAATTATTTAATATTTTGTGGGCTCCATATGAGATTCTTTTCTTTATCTCTTAAACAAGTGATAAGATTATTCCTTTAGCTTAAACTATCATCATATATTTATTGTCACTTAAGAATCATTTAATTTGCTTTTTGAAGTTTATGAGATCTTGATAACCCCATTCTCCTTTTCATTTTTCCTTCATTTCTCCTTCATTTCTTTCCCCTTTCCAATTTAGTATACGTCATTGAATTAATTGATGCTAGTGACCTAACTCCCAACCAAGGTTAAGGGTATAAACATAATTAAATAAAGAAGATGGTCCCATTAGTAATAATTGAAAACATTAAGGTATAAAGTGATAATTAGAATGCCGCTCCTTATTTTAGTTGTTGCATTTGATACAAAGGAAAAAAATGTTAATACAAAAAGCTCTTAGAGCTTGTTATTTTTACAACTTAAATTACAACTCAAATTCTTTTATTATAATGTTTTATATTAAAAATTTAAATTTAATTTTTTTACTACAATATTTTTTCTAACATAAAAAAATTTGAGTTGTGATTTAAATTGCGAAGAGATTACACCATAATCCACACTTTTATATTTAAGAGTTGGCTTTGTCTCCTATTATATGCAATATATATATATATATTTCAAAAAATATATATATTTTTTCTTAAAGCTAAGATAAGAACATCTAGGGAACTTTATCTAAATACAAAAATAACAATAATCCTATCATAAAAACTCTCACAATCGGTGAAATGAACGAGATCAAAGATTACTAGTAAAATTGTTAATAATATATATTTTTCCTATTATTGTCATCATTACGTAATAATAGAGCACTTCCTTTATTATAACGTAATAAAAGAGCATATTATAAACGTTACATAATGGTAATTAATTTTTTTTTTTAAAAAACGAATAATGAAGTAATTTTTTTTGCTTGAAATAATGATAATTAATTTAATATAATAGAAACACGTCATAATAGTGATGCATCGCAATCCGTCACCTTACCCAACTCAAAGCTCAAAATCGGGGCTGCATTATACTCTAATCATTAACTAAAAATAAATAAATAATCAAACAATTAAAAACTAAAAATAAAAAAGAAAACAATCTCATCTCTCACTCACCCACTCTGATTCAGAAGATTGATTTCCTGATTGATTGAATCGCGGCCGTTGATCGTCTCAATCATGGAGGTCCGACCCAATCCGACGGCCGACAACTCGTCGGCCACACCGCTGCATCGCCAGCGTCAAAGTCCGTCGAAGCAGCCTGCCGCCTCTCCCAACCCCGTCGACACCACTGCCGTCTCCCAGAGGTCAGTCCCTTCCTGTTTGTTTCCCGAGAATTCGCAGGAAAGGACAAAAAGCAAAGTTGAAATTTTTGTATCTTGATATGATTTGGTTGGTTATGCGCAGGTTGCAGAAGGAGTTGATGTCTCTTATGGTGCGTAATCCAAGTTTAGTTTCGTCTTTTATTTATTTTGTTTATTTTACGCGTTGGTTCTTGAATTAGCCATTTTTCTGTTGTTCAAAATCCTTGGATTTTTCTTTTTAATTAGTTGATTTAGTAAAACAAATGATAAGGGACTTTCTTTATTGGTTCTTGGTTTCCGTGATTCTAGGTAATTACATTTTGTTGTTGTTCATTTTAAAAAACACTGATTACTTTGAACGAATCAGATAAAGAGTCTGTGAATTCATGGGAATGATATTTGTGTCTGAACATGATGAAGCAAAAAAACATAACTTGTTCATGGTTTAGACCATAATGGTAGTTTTTAATCTTGTGAAGTTCAATGAAATCTTGTCATTGAAGGATTTTTAGACAAAATCATGCCTTTTTCGCCCCGAATTTGCAGTCGTCACCATATTGAAATGGGCTAGTTGTTCTTGCTAATCTTGAAGCTTAGGGATTTCGAAACAAAATCATGTGTACATGTTTTTAGTACTATTTGCCGTATTGAAATGGGCAGTTGTTCATTCTAATCTTCCACTTTCAAGATTTGACGTTTACTCTTTTACGTGCCGTTGATGTTAGACATTTTCATTGTTTAGGTTCTGTAATTACCGCGTTCTGTGCCAAGTGTAGGACTGTCCTGCATAATTGGTTGTTGTCTGGATTCCAACCTTTGATATGGTTCACTTTCTGCAGATGGGCAGTGAGGATCTTGGGGTATCGGCTTTTCCTGAAGGAGAGAGCATTTTTACATGGATTGGCACAATTGAGGGTGGAAAAGGAACCATGTATGAAGGTTTATCTTACAAACTTTCTTTGCATTTTCCAGTCGACTATCCTTTCAAGCCCCCACTAGTGAAGTTCGAGACGATGTGTTTCCATCCTAACGTGGATCAGTTTGGCAACATTTGTCTTGACATCCTTCAGGTATCTATGAGTTCTCTACAGGACAACAATATGAGGATGGAATTGGAGAACAGGCACCCATCTTTGCATTTTATTTTCTGCTGATGGGGATAATATAGTGTCGATTGTCGAAGTGTATAAAGCGTTTTTCGATGTTTGTATTGTGCTTGTATTTTTGTGAAAAACATGATTTGGACTAAGTGCAAGTTTTGATTCACTCGAATTAGATGTTTAATTTCTAGGATTTTCCCCAGCCAACTGCCCTTGAAGTGGCATTTTACTCGCAGCAAAGGATAATATAGCTCTGTTTATTACATTGTGTTGGTGTTCATCACATTTTCCTCATTAAGTTGATACTATTCTTGTTATATGTTGATATGCTACCGCAGGACAAGTGGTCTTCCGCTTATGATTGCAGGACTATTCTTCTGTCCATTCAGAGTCTTTTAGGAGGTCTGCTTGTTTTTCTCGTTTTGAGTTCTTACTTTCCCTTATTCATGATCATACATGCTTGAATATTTTTGTTCTTTTTCGTCACAGAGCCTAATCCGGAGAGTCCTCTCAACAGCTATGCTGCAACATTGTGGAACAACAAGGAAGGTTAGATACATTTTCCCCGCTTGTTTTATTCATCTTTCCATCTCTTTTTTGACGACTTTTTCTTATAATAGAGTTTTATATTGGCGTAATTTATGTGTTTAAGTTATTATAATGGCTTCTTTTTTTTTTTTTTTGTTTAATTCAGATTATAGAAAAATGGTTCAGAAGCAGTATTTTGCTGGAGAAGCGATTGAGAGCTGATCTGCAGAATCTTCTTCACACATCTGAAAAAGTGGTCGTCTCGTTTTCATACAAAAATGTATAGCTCCGGCAAAAAATTTGCAATTTGAAAATACAGATTGTCATTGAATATTAGAAAAAGGTTGATCTACATGCTTCATAATTTTGTCAATTGGATGACCGTATAAGACCAAGGAGCGTGAACTCTTTGGCTAATGAGTTGTATTTAGTCGCCAGTAATGGTGAAATGAAATAAAGCCTATCTAGTTGTAAATTTTTGTGAATCAAATGAAGGTGCCTGGTTTTTTGTTTCTTCTGAGACAACATAGTCATACTATTTTCTTTTCCTCTCTTTTGGAAGGAAACATAGCCATACTTTTATTTCTTCTGTATGATGGAATAAAAGTACAATTGGGTGTCTAATGCAAGTTCCATAGTGCAATATCATCTTGTAAGTGGATAAAATAAATGATTTTGTTGCCTGTGTCCGTGATTTTTTGTTATTATGAAAGTACAGTTTTGTAGATTACTTGGCATAAAATCCATTAGCAATAAGGGTGTGCTCGTTATGAATTAGAATATTATTATTGATCACCAATAATATTACCCCCAGGCACAAATTAGCCTAGTAATATTACAACTAGTGATGGATCCACTCATTAACAAAAATAGGAGGAAAAAAAAAACTTGTGATGAACATTCATTAGTTATTAATCAACTTAAATCACGGTTTAGTTTTGTTGGTCTATAGAGCAGGCCTCAAATACGTAGTGCTACTAATATTTAGTGAAGCCGAAGTTCAATCTTAAGCAAATTTTTTTTTTTTTTTTGGATAATTAAACTTTTAAATGCTTTGCTGGTTATGAAATTTAATCTTTGGAAATCTTTATGGTGGGGAAGGCTTGATTGGTAGGAACCGTTGAATTAAAAAAGTTACATTTGTGCATGTTGACATTAAAAATTACAGCGCACGCGACACGACACAAAATTACTCTTATAAATCAAACCGTTGAAAAACTAATCCATCTGTTAAAGCGCAGTTTCCACCGACGCAGCAAAACAACCTTCTCCATTATAAATTAATGTTTAGTAAACTTTATTTTTTTTTTCTCTTTTTTCATAATTAACTTTGTACCCTTTTTTTTATTTGTACCAACTGACCTGCGGCTCCCGCCTGCTTGGTTGAATTCTCTACTGGATGTTTTGGTAATTACTTGACCACAACTCCCATAACCTTAGATCTGACGCCTTTTTTACACTCCTTTCTAAATGGTTGTAGAAGCCCCGGGGGACCAAATGACTTGACCGTTTCTTCCAAACCTACTTAAACCTTCTGATTCATTGGCCGGATAGTGAAATGGAATAAGCTAACCTAGCATGTCTTTATCTCCTTGCTCTTTTTTTTTTTTTTTTTTTTTTTTTTCTCGCATCATATTCCAATACAACTATACAAGATAGTAAACACGGTAGGGAGGAAAAAAAGAAGCTAGTAAGCTGATACAGCAAATCCAAGAATTACACAAAATTTGATCAAACTAAACAGATATAATATTAGTACAAACACTTGAGGATATGGAGAAGAAAAATGCAATGAATAGTGAGTGTTCGACAAGAAGTATAAGTTTTTCCTTATTAGAATTGTGCAAATATAAGTTTATACAAGTAAGCAACCTGAAACGCCCCAGACGCAAAAGAACAAGTCCACTGATAAGAGTAGACGCAAATAAGGCGGGAACAATTCTTTTGGAACATCTATTCTATATTATCTTGAGCAAGAACTAAGATGAATAGTAGTGCAGAAAAGCACCCCCAAAAAAAAAAAAAAAAGCATTGTAAGGATCACAATCCGCAGCAAGATGCAAAACAAAATCATACTCCAGAATCCAAGAAAAATGCTCTTCCTAGAAACCTTTGAACTTCTAAAATTGTCACCTGAGTACAGTACATTGCTTTTGGTTGATCGGATATGAATCTCAAGTTCGAGCTCAAATTGAATCAAACATTTTCGGCGGCATCTCCTTGTGATTCTTCTGAACTCCGTAAAGCAGCCAGTCTATCAGCCGCAAGTCTTTCCTCAAGTGCACGAGCTCCTCTTTCCCTGCAAGGAAAGTTCGATCACAATCTTTTAGACTATCTTTTCTCTCCAAAATAAATAACTATTCTACCATCATGGTTGCGGTTCTTGCACCCTACAGTGTTATACCCGGCCAAGCTTTGTATGGCTGCATTGAAGCAAGGAAATTACCTTCTCCTAGATGCTTCAATAGGATCAGATCCAGGCAACGGAGCACCTCCTAGTGTGTAACCCTGGGCATCATTAGATGCTTCGGATCTTCCACAAAGCATCCGATGGAATATAGTTGCAATGGGATCAATGACAGGTCTGTATGATAACGGACAAGCAACAATATTAGATAGAGACCAAAAGATGGCATTCCTTCAAATTCATAATCTAAATGGGCTAAAAAAATAGTAAACCAAAGAAGCATTAATTTACCGTAAAAATTCAGGGAAGAAAGTTGAGAATGCAAAATCATCACTTGGGTCACCCTTGAGTTTTGTTTCTGGTTTCTTCTGCCAATATCTGAGGTAAATCCAGCTCATGTATGCACCAAAGTATAGGGTTGGAAGAATTGTTGTTGTCTCTGAAGTAAAGATGCATATGGCGGTTGATAGCAACAAATAGAGAGATGGAAACCACTGGAGATAATTGGAAGCACTGTCAGAGGTGTCGAAAGACAAATCCTCAACTTGCCAAAATTTCATTGAAGAATGTGCAAGGATAAAGCTCATACCTTAGCTTTCAATTTTAGTACAGGAAACTCCTGATCGGGTATGATCTGTTTGATGCCAACCAAGAATCCTGAAAGGATCCCATGGAAGCCAGAAAGAGGAAAATACCTAGCACCGAGAAATTTAAAGGTTTGAGACAAGAGGAACAATGAACTAGGGAGAATATATAAAGTCACTATGATAAATGGTAGAATACATCATCCTCAGGAAGCAGTAGGATTGTGTTATGAAAGTTTCCCCAGATACAGTACAAAAGTTGTGCAATTTGTTATTGCAATAATTCCATTGAAGTTTTGAAATATCTCTAACTAAGAGAATCAGGTATTTCAAGTGGTATTCCTGTTTTTACTTCAGAGTAATCAGATTGATAATAAAGAATGTACCAGCGCAGGAAGTGAAGAAGTTGAAACATAGAAAGAGCGAAAAGAAAGGCTATAAAAGTATGAAACATGCCAAATAATCCTTGATGATATCATAGCACTTACAAGTAATTTTCCTGCGTAGTAATATAGTACAACGCAATTGCAGTAATGAAAACGCATACAGATGTCAGAAAGTTGATGACAAAGATGAACTTGAAGAATTCTCTAGAACCCCATACAGGTTCAAGAAGCTTCCCAATAAAAAGGAGACCAATGGTGCTCATAGCCATCTATTTAACAGGTACAAAAGTTAGTACTGCATCAAAAACCAGAGTAAAAAGTAATAGGAGATGTTCAGGAGATGGGAGCTTTCTACAATAGGGGTACGGGGCACCTACTGTTAGTGCATGTTTTGAACATTATTTGGTCAAAATCACATCAAAATAAGGAAAAAAAAAAAAAAAAAAAAAAAAAAAAAAAAAAAAAGGTAAGCAAAACTGACAATTTAAAACAAAGCCCTACCGGTAGGGTATTTAAGGTATTTTTTTCACACCCTACCATTGAATTCTCCGTATAAGATTCTTAGATAATATAAAAAGTTGAGAAACTAATGTCAATGGAACGGAGTAACATACCCCATGTACTGATTGTTCAACATAACCAGCTGTTATGAGGTTCCAGGCAAAAGGAATTGTCCTACAAAATAGAAGGACAAACAAGAATAAGTACCAATGATCGTCATATGGCAAAAATTCAGACTCTATAAAATTGGTCAAAATGACTCTTTGTTAAGTCCAAAGGGATAAAAAAATCGGATACATAGTTTAAATTCCTATGGCAGTAATCCCCAGCAAGCAATCTGAGTTGACTCCTTGATTTCTCGCATAAGTGATTATTTCGGCTTCTAATCAAACACCAGCTCAGCAGACAAATCAAACTAAAGGAAAGAGAAAAATTACACAAAACTCGCTGCTAAAAGATCAAAAACTTGCCATTTCCCTGTACTCCACATCAATTTAACTTGAATCTCTATCCGATCCTAACACTTCCATTTCCAATCCGTTTATCAGTGATTAAGGCTAAAGCCATCCTCAAATGTCAAAATTACACACAAAATAAACGAAATTCACTCCAAAACTCTTTACGGATTTCTAGATTCATTTGGCAATACCGAAATTCAGTGAAAAAAGATTATCGAGAGACAAAACCTGGCGGGAATCAGAGCGAGATAATTAATAGCCGGAGGCAGAACCTGGACCACAATGTGACCGCCGACGAGCACCACCGCCAGGCCCTTGCATAGCCGCGTGAAACCGGAGAAAGCGCCCTGCCAACGAAAACAACTAAGAATCACCATTAAAAGGAGAAAGCGCATCAACTCGCGAGATGAAACTCAGTGAGTGGACGAAACGACCTGGATCGGAGTTGCGGAGAAGGAAGGTAGTTGGCTTACCCCTGAGGAGAGTGCCGGAGTGCTCATCGCTGAGAGAGATTCAATGGCCGCGACGAGATCTTCTCTGACTCAGAAAGACTTTGAGCTTGAGGAGATTTTGTCAATTTTCTTTCTTTTCCTTTTTTTTCACGGATTGGATTTAACTTTTCTCAAGGAAGGTAATTTATAATAAATTTAATATTGGGACGCTTTGAGAATAACGTTGTTATATAACCGCGTGGTTGTTCAAGGGGACGATTTTTTTTTTTTTTTTTTCCTAAAATTAATATGATTGTAGTTGTTGGATGGGATCTTAAAGAAGAACATGTAGCCGTGATGGTGGTATAACGGTAAGAGCACGTTTAGTTAGAAAATTTATTCTCTGATTTAAATCATGCTTTATAATTTATTATAGTATTTTTTTTATAAAAAATATAAATAAATAGAAAATAATTTTAATATTATGGTTTTAATTCATGAACCAAACGGATTCATTATGTTTGACATGTTAAATATGACTCAGATTGTTATGTTTTTGTAATATTAATTGATAAAAGTACGAGACATATTCATTTCTGTTATACATGAGTTTAGTAAATTGTATTGTTGAATCGGAGCATGACCATTAATCTCTTTTTTTCGTTAGGAAAAAAAAATATAGCTTAAAGTCGAAGGTTTTTATTTACTTATATTTTTTAATTGGTATGTCAAACATTACAAGTTAATATCTTTTCTATTATGTAACTAACTATTAATTTTTTAAACACTTTTAACTATTTGAGAATTTTAATTAAACTATTAAAAACATCAAATAACACTAAATAATAAAGATAACATATACTAAAATAGTATCATAAAATATTGTTCCAGAAAAGGTTATAAAAGAGTTCTAGTCGATTTGATTGGTTTCCATGATTTGAAATATTAATATTGCTAACCAAACTGATAAAAAAGAAAATAAAATTCTTAGGGATCAAATCAAAAAACAATAGCGGTCGATTTAGAATGGTTCTGTTGTGGTTATTTCTTTATTTTGTTTTCATAAGAGTAACGTTAATACAATAGTTATAATCTTTTTGCTTTTATTTCACGTTTTTATTATGGGCCTATAATTGTTTATGATTGTCCCTTAGAGGATAGATCTAAATTTTTACTTATTATTCTTGATTAATATCTTTTTTAATTAAATAATTATATTAATTAAAATGATATTAATTAAGAGTAAGAGTCAAAATTTCAGACCGATGCACTCTAAGAATAAATTTAATAATTTTATAACATGTCAGGTAAAATAGTGAATATCATTGGATAAGACTCGAAGGTATTATGTTGAATTTTATCACGTGTTTGGTAAGCAATCCATTAAGTCACTTCGAAAATCAATCCAACTTTTTGATTCATCACTAAATTAGATATAATAATTGAAAATTAATTCTATTCAAATAATTATGAAATTGTAAATGTGGAAAGAAAAATTTAGTAATGTCCAGTGAAAATAATCTTTTTTAATAGTAAAATTTTAAGAATTAAAGAAAATTTAATACTAATTTAAATTAAAAAAAAACAGATATTTTGCATTAAACTTGAAAGGAAATCCTGATGACCTGCTAAAGAAATTGCCAAGCATGATTTACCTGTCAAATATATCAACGCCAAGGACAATTACAATTGTATTGGATTTGAATTCTCATGTTTTACACGCCCTGTTCTTTCTTTCGCCTTTTTCATTTTGGAGGACGGATCGTCTTAAAATACACAATAAATGACATCCCTTAAAGGCTTGGGAAGAATATGATAAGGTATCTGTAACAGAAGCTATACATGTTAGGTGTTGATTAAATATACATAACAACAGCGTCTACAATTCTACATCCACGTACACCTTTGTTAAAAAGCCACTCTGCAAATGCCAGTGCTGAGATGCGCAAATCGTTACAAGAACAGAAAATGTTTGTTGAAGAATTAGCCTCGGACTTCAGTCTGGAGTCCGACACGAAAACTGGCGTGTTTATGGCCTTGGCACTGTTTCAATCTGCTCAAAGAAAAGAACAAAAGTATTCGTATGCAGTGTTCTCTACTGAATCTCGGTTCAGTGAGCTTTGACTTCAGGAATTAATTTAGAGCAGTGCTTGCACTTGGTCCTCCTCAAAAGAGGTTTAGCTACAAGAGTTGCGACAAAAATTCATGTGCCCATTGCATATTGCTTGGGAGCCAATGATACAGGGCCGAAGTAGGCTTCCGATAAGGATACCACAACACGATGACAAGCTATAGCTGAAGCAGTGAGGAGCATGACAAAGGAAACCCAGTAGAATCTCAGCATCAATACTGGTTTTCTTCTTGCGGACTTCAATATATGTGAGAAGATCACTTTGAGCCGCCGATCTCGTAAAATGGAATCATAATCATAGATAGGCATGGATGATCTGGAAGATGAGCTTAGCTCTCTGTTGCCAGCTCCAATTGATAATATCACCTTTGAACCATAGCGAGTTGTCGTAATGTCTTGTCCAAGTGCTTTGAAGATCCACAAGTACAAGACGTCTGCAATAACCCTGCAAAATTGCTCGCGGAAGACTTTTGCCTCCTTTGAGACCACTGCTTGGATTATTGAAGCTCCATCCTGTTTATTGAATGAACAATAAGTCTCAGTTTAACAAGACAAATTAGTTATAGACAATGACCATGGGTCACCAAGTTTAATGTATGTCAACCCTTCATTTGCCCTAACCATTGATTAAAAAAAATGGTACTGATTTGATGCACCTACAATTAATCAATTCAGACAAAAATGTTAACGGAGAACACAAGTAATGAAAAAGTGGCAAGAAAAAAGGAAAGAAGCAGCTAGAGGTACAACCCACAAGGATTAGGTGCAATCTGCTGACCTGAACTCAATGTAACAGTAACTACAATGCCATTGGCTAATAATAAGTAATAACAGTGGTAAAATACAGAAGGAAAAGTAAAGGGCACACCATAAAGGAAAAGTAACGGTGGTATAATACAAGAAAGGGTCCGGATCAATGACTTACTGCAGTCATCAAGAGTCGTCTCAGCACAGCACCATCATTAGAATGTAGAAGCCTCAAGACCAAATTCGCCAAATCAAATATGTTATTCGAGGTACTAGGTAAATTTTTAATGGCAGCCTCATTCCTTGATACAATCATCCGGTTTAAGCCTTTCCTGCAAAGAAGTAACAAGAAGAAAAATAAGCTGTGAATGGAGAAAAACAGGTTACATATGTAACAGAAAGTAATGATATAGACACACAGATATCTTTCTAATAGTTCCTTCTTTGAATATTAGAGGAGCTAAGGGAGCAGCTCAGAATTACTACTGGAGCTTTTAGTGATTTAGATGTTAAATTTACGGTGTCTAAACTGCTTTCTTATATCTTTTGTTTGTCAATTTCGTTACAAAAAAGGACCTTCTATTGTACAATAGCAAGTCACGAAACCAAAAGTAGACACAATTTAAGGAAACACGATAAAAGTTTACGGCCTTCAAGTTCTTTGAAGATGTTATGATTACAGAGCTCAAAGACAAGGTAGAAAATACATCACATCACATCGTTCAGCATACCTAGTTGCACCTGCCCTTAAAAATAGTGCAAGCCTCTGCCACTGGAACTCCTTCTTTTTGTTTAAAACCACCTGAACAAAGTGAAAGCAATTCATGCATCTAGGAAAAAGTCTTAACAGATTTAACCTAAAGAAAAACAGGAAGCATACAACATGATTAAGTTGACAAATTGGTTCAAAATAACTGCGGTAAACAAAAATTTCCATCTTCCAAACTTGCAACTTCCCAGCTAAGAACATCTCCGAGCCTAAATAAATGTCAATTTCAAACTATAAATCTTTCACTTCTAAAATAGTATGAAACAAAAGAATCCAACTATTACAATGGTAAAACTGGCAAACACAGTCGACAAACAGTGAAAAAATGTTTAGTTATGAAAGTGTAAGATTCATGAGAAGTTGATACCGAATATAGGATTTTATTTGTTGCAGCTGAATTTTCAGTAAGAAGTTTCTGAAAGACATAAGGGTATGCAGCTTCAAATGTCTTGAAGTCCTTATCTGCCGCTAGTGCAAGACCTGTAAGAACATGAGAAAGAAATATAAATTGTCATGAGTAGGGGTCAAAACATAACCTTAGGAGGGGAAAGATACAAATTTTTTAACTTGTATACCTAAACAGAGTCAATATTCTTAACTTATAAGACCTACTTTTTTTTTTTTTTTTTGAAAATGACTTATAAGATCCACTTTCAGTAAGTTTGGTTCCTCCAATGGACCGGTTTTTCTTCACACAAAGAATATACATTATACAGAAAACAGGCTTCAAAATTCTTTTAGAGACACTATTTCCTGTAACCTGTATTCATCAATCCTCACTACAACTACATCTACACTACAAGAAAACATGAAAGAAAAAGGAGGGCAAAACAAAAGAGACTTTGAAAGGAAACACACACACACACACACACACAGTTTCTGATAGCTTGCATAAATTATGAGCAGACATAAGCTGAAACTTTTATTTACCTTCAAAAGAGGCAAGAGATCGTAGGAGTAGAGTGAAATATGGTGGCATGCGAAACTGGTACTTGAGAGCTATGGACAAGATTTTACCCAGAACCTGCAGAAAAAAGTTGTATGAAGAATTAGCCAGTACCAAATATAAAGCAGCAACAGAATATTCTGTGACACGGGTGTACATGGAGATGAATATTGTATGGCATCCAAGCACCAAAGAGACAATCAACAGCAATGCAGCTTAACTTAATGAACAGAGACCCAAAGATATCATGTGATATATTCTCATCTGAAAGGACATAAAAATACAATAGCAACAACAACAACAAGAAGCCTTAATCCCAACTTAATTGGGGTCGGCTATATGGATTTCACTTTTCCATGCAGCTCTGTTCGAAATTAGACTTTCCTGAAGGCCTAAATCTAGAATGTCTTTCCTAACAAAAGACATAAAAATACAAACTAAAAAAATATTCTCAAGATAGATATTCACCCTGCTGAACTTCAAATCAGGAATTCCATCTCTGAATTCTACTTCTCCAAGTGCATATTCCAGATCCTGAGACATGATTACAATTCCATCATTTTTTTTTAAGACAGTATCAGAAGACATACAAGTGAAAATAATTTGACTGAGTATCCTCCAGAGAATACAGTCAAGGTCATTTTGTAAATAGTAAAACTAAAATTAGAGAATATTATATTAATACCAATATAACACGTCGTATATTAGTCCCTGGCCTTATAATGTCCATATCAGTCAGAGCATAGACAAGGGATGCCCAGTCCCCATTTACTATATGCACTATAGATGCGAGCATGGCAAACTGATGCTTCTTTTCCATCCGACAAAGCAAACCAAAGTCCAGAAAACTGAAAGAAATGTGGAGGTGATGAAACTTAGATGCAACCTTAGATAGCCCTTATATATGTATATATGTATGTATGTCTGCACACACACACACACACACAATTTTCAGGAACAATCACAAATACCCTATTTGCCCTGAAGATGTGTAACGCAGATTTCCAGGATGTGGATCAGCATGCAGTAAACCTGTTTCCAGGAGTTGGACTAGCGTTGCCTCCACTCCTTTGCTAACCTAGAAAGTAGAAAAGTTAATCTGTTAGTGACAACATGCGGTGATGTAAATCTGACTAGTACATGGTAAAGCCCAAGACGAGTAAAATTTGGAGAATATCTTTTTTGATTAACGGGATATTAGAAAACCACGGTTTATTTTTCAATCCATTTTATTTTCTTAGTTAGCTGAACTCAACAAGTATTTCTGAATTACTCGAAGTGAAGCAAATCACACACCAGATCAAGAAGTCTCCTTTTTGCATCAAACTTCTGCCTCTCTGCATATGCAGAGTCATTATCAACAGAGCTCCAAGTAGACATAGAGAGTAGATCAGTGGGACTCTCACCAACCATCCACTCCATAGTCAGAACTCTCTTTTGACTTAAATGCTGAAGTACCTTTGGCACACGCATGAATGAAAAGGAAGAATGCACTTCCTATAATGAGAGAAAACAAACAATCAACAAAAAGCAAGAGTACGTTATACAGAAAGTAAATATGTTACTGGGAAAGTGCGTTGGAAGTACTACATATTTTCCCAAACACATAGAAATATAAACAATTAATACAACAATCAATACCATAAACTCAGAAGCATTTGCAGCCTCTAGAGTATAATCCAATTCTCCAACTAAACCTTTCCCGAGCTCATCAGCATACAGACGCAGGTCACTTTTCCTCTTTGCTATCTTTTGCAGTATTCCTAGCTGAAACAGTTCAACTATAACATAAGAACTAAGTCTAGGAAAAATACAGACAAGGACCTAATAGAAACTAATACAAACCCCAAGACGAAGAATATATATATCTCGCACAACTACATGCCGCATGTTGGGACGCTGAACTTTAACGGCGACAGTAGATCCATCTAGTGTACTCGCAAAGTAGACCTAAATGTATGATGCACAAAACAAACAAATTACTTGTTAACATAAATGTAATGACTATACTTTCATAATTGCATGCATAGACACAGATCACAGTAGTATTATTCCATGAGTATTTATTCAAACTATCAATAGCATCTAAAGACCAACCTGACCAAAAGATGCAGCCGCTACTGGTTCGTCTGAAATGTAGCTAAAGACTGATTCCACTGGAGAACCTAATTCTTCCTCAATAATTTTCATGGCTTCATTCCTTGGAAAAGGAGGTATTTGATCATGCAGTTCAGACAATGCCTGCAGATTGTGATCAACAACAAAAATGAGAAAGGAAAAGAAAAAAGTGCATGCGAGAGAGAGAAGTTAATCTAGAAGTTCAATTATAACAAGAAGGCATGAATTATTTTTTCATGACGTGTTCTAGACGTACAAAAACCTTTTGCATCTACGCAAATATCATAAACATAGTGGAGTCCTCATCAGAAATGACTAGCAAACTTACTTGACTCACTTGTAAGTAACCCGGGAGTGAGAGAGAGATAGTCGAAAAATATTATTGCATAGCCAAATTACTAAATATTTTTGAATTCATAACTCGTATAGTGCTGATAAACTAGATTAACATGAAATTAAACCAACACAGTCAAACTTGATGGTTCGTGAAAGGAGAAAAGAGAAAAACAAGTAGGTCCATGGTACAAAGAAATGTCTGGCATTGAAACTGTGCTTCCCCATACAATCAAAGAGTACAGTAATGCAAGAAAAAGATGGAAAATTCTTCATAATCTGACCTTGGAAATCTCACTACCAATAATGTCTGGCCTCGTGGAAAGCGATTGACCAACTGCATCAGCAAGCAAACGCATGTAACTAGCATATTGGTAATCTTGTGACTGCAGAAGAAAAATAAAAGTCCCAGTATATAATTTAAAAGAGCAATGAGAGAAGCACGGACAGGCAAAAACAAAGGAAAGTGGAAAAGAATAAAATAAAATAAAGGATTTCTGTGAAACTTTTATACAACACTGCTAACCTTTGATAAAAGTGGGGCCTAGCTTAAGCATTGTTTCTTTCAACACCACTCCGAAATTGTATTCAGACAGGCCCCCGTTAATATCATTATCCCCACTTGATCTCAAGAACTTTCTTAATCTAGAGTCGGAGGTTCGAATTCGGATCGTGGCAGCGGCAAAGGAGGAAAAGACCTTGCAGTATACAACATTGCAAGTCAGTCAAGAAGGTTTACAAATGCATAATAATGAACAAAGAAAATAGAAAAATAAATAAATAAATGAATAAACAACAATGAATAAATTAAAAACAAGATTGCGTTAGGAAAGTTTAGCTACCTCTAGAAGTCGAAATGCCACTACATGTGGCCTGCAATTGAAGTAGTCAGCAACTCTTTGTGCATCATAAACTTCAGGAAGTGGTTTAGACCAAGTCTTGGACAGATAGTAAAAATAAGCACCATATGCCTCCAAGGCTTTCAAATCAGCCATGAACAAATCGACACCAGAGAGTCCTGCGGAAATTAGATTTTAGAAGATGAAAATTTGTTAAGTGTATGGAGTTTAATTATTGTCCTTATCCAGAGTCCAGCATGCGGATCGACTTTTAAAGAGGATGTTTGAGACCTTTTACTCATTTTTCTTCGGTTTCCCTAATTATACTTATGTTGAGAGAGGCGTGAAGCGCGTGATGCTCTTGTAATCTTCTTCATCATTGAGGATGAATCACTATAGCAAAACTTTTGTGAGCATAACTCTTGTGTGTTTTTGTTTGTAACAAAAACTTCGATATCAACACTAAAACATTGCGAAATCGTGCAACGAAGAACACCCTTAATTTCACTGCACCTGATTACTATCAAGTCCCCGTTTTTACACACAAAGTCACACATAAATAGCTTAGCAAAGCATCATTCTAGCCACTTATTCCTGCTAATCAAACAACTTTCTAAGTAAATTCAGCCCTTTCAAACTACACAACTGATCTTAAAATTACAAATTAAGAACAGATTAAACGAATCATTTTTACTTCAAACAAACATAACCTCAAAGCCTCAAACAGAAACACAACACAAAACAATTTCTCACATCCCCAAGCAAAACTAACAATCCGAAGACAACTTTCCTCATTGCCGAACAAAATTCCAAAAAAAAAAATAATAATAATAACGACAAATTGTGCTTGACCTGGATATGAAGGTTGAGGCCAAGAAGGAGAGGGCTGAGGAGAGGCGTTGGGATCCTCCATGTTGCGAAGCCACACGAATTCGTCAATGGCTTTGGAGACCTGAGGAATCCGAAAGGCCTTGTTCGCCCACTCAAGCCCTTTCCCAATCCCATTCTTCACGAACTCCATGTCCTTCCGTACCGACCAAGCTAAGTGACTGAAATCCCCAAGAGCCCGTTGCTTTCCCTGCTTCCGCTCCCTCTGCGACGTCGTTTTCGAGCTCAGCAGGCCCGTGGCCCGCCGCCGACGGCAGCGCAGCCGCCACCATGGCCATCGGCGACGTTGTTTTGCAGTTTCTATTAGATTAATTTATTTTTATTTTTGTGGATTTTGGATGTGGACGGAGAAGAAAGAAAGTGAAATGGGGAAATGAGTGGCAAAAAGCAGAGAAATGACTAGGCTAGTGAGAGGGGATAGAGTGAGGTCGGGTTCATCTGAGCTCGGAAGTAGCTGTGTGGCTCTGAGTGGTCGGAAATCTCTATTCTGGGAGATTGATTATACATGGAAAGGGCTGCTTTTACTGTAGTATGTTCATACTAGTGTTATGAATAATATCTTTCTTATTTTACCCCCAATATCCTTTTTCTTCTTATTGAGGCCCGTGGCCCGCCGCCGACGGCAGCGCAGCCGCCACCATGGCCATCGGCGACGTTGTTTTGCAGTTTCTATTAGATTAATTTATTTTTATTTTTGTGGATTTTGGATGTGGACGGAGAAGAAAGAAAGTGGAATGGGGAAATGAGTGGCAAAAAGCAGAGAAATGACTAGGCTAGTGAGAGGGGATAGAGTGAGGTCGGGTTCATCTGAGCTCCGAAGTAGCTGTGTGGCTCTGAGTGGTCGGAAATCTCTATTCTGGGAGATTATACATGGAAAGGGCTGCTTTTACTGTAGTATGTTCATACTAGTGTTATGAATAATATCTTTCTTATTTTACCCCCAATATCCTTTTTCTTCTTATTGGTTCAATGTCATTTTAAATGTTAATTTACTACAATGTCTTTTTATTTCATCTTCAATTATTTTATTTCATTTTCTCAATTATTTTATTTCCTTTAACTTTTTCGATTCTATTTGTTTTCCTCTTCTGTCTTCTACAACCTTTGTTATGAATAATATCTTTCTTATTTTACCCCCAATATCCTTTTTCTTCTTATTGGTTCAATGTCATTTTAAATGTTAATTTACTACAGTGTCTTTTTATTTCATCTTCAATTATTTTATTTCCTTTCACTTTTTCGATTCTCTTTGTTTTCCTCTTCTGTCTTTTACAACCTTTTACGATTTTCTTTTTTTCCTTCTCTTCTAGAGCAAATTTTCTCGCTCTTTCATTTTTGGTTTCTTCGTTCTTTTCTTCTTCATTTGTTTCAAAAGGAAAATTTGTTTTCTCTACATGTGTTCGTTTCATGGGTTTGGTTCGAACCAACCCAATTTGAGTCAGCCCAATAACTCAAATCAATGTTCATTACACTAGCGTATCAACTCTAACTCGAATTGTGATTTGAGTTGAGAGGCGAGATTCGAATTCAATGGAGGCGTGAATTCCATTAATTCGAACATGTCTCTACAGTATTTTCTGCTCTGCACAACTCAGGCAAAAGCCTGTGGATTTCCTCGTGCCTTATAACTCGAATTGTGATTTGAGTTGAGAGGCGAGATTCGAATTCAATGGAGGTGTGAATTCCATTAATTCGAACATGTCTCTACAGTATTTTCTGCTCTGCACAACTCAGGCAAAAGCCTGTGGATTCCCTCGTGCCTTACTGTTGGCATGTTTTTTTCTCTCCTCTTCCCACCGAAAGCTCTTTGTCGTTTCCCATCATCCACAGCGATGGAAAATTGTAGATCTCTCTAGCGTGGTTCCATCCCCATGACTTCGAACCTGCCTCTACTATAAAATCCGCTCTGCACAACTCATCAGGCAAAAGCCTGTGGGATTCCCTCGCGCCTTACCGTTGATTTGTGTTTTTCTCTCCTCTTTCCACCGAAAGCTCTCCCTGTCGTTTCCCATCATCCATAGCGATGGAAAATTACAGATAAAGCTCTCGAGCCTTACGTGGTGAACTTTGACCCTCAGATTCGTTTATGCATGTGGGTAGAACCTTTTCCTCTGCCTTCTTTGCTTTCCCCAAAACGGAGGAACTACGTGAAAAAATCCGCGATCGGAAACCTCCGTTGGCAGTTGTTTTGAGTAAATGTCTCCGTAACTGGCAACCTCAAACCCTAAATCGCCGTCATCGGTGGAGAATTTCAAGGTACCACTGTCGGTGAGGAGAAATTAGGGTATTCTGAGCTCATCTAGATTGGGGTTCTTGCTGGAGGCACACACACGTTCATCCACTGGGTCCAATTCGGTAAGTTCTCTCAGCTTTTCCTTTCAACGTTTTCTCTGTTCGTGGATGTGAGAAGATCATGTACAGTTCTACTTTCTACATGCTTTCTGGATGTCACAAGAGCTCATCTATTATTTTCACAGTTCTGGTTTCCACATGCAATTTTTTTGCCGTTCTGAATGCTTTTGATTGCTTACCACATGTTTGAGAAAATACCGCAAAGGAACAATGGAGTGAATTGCTTGTTTACTTCATATTTCTTGTTTGCTCAGTGCATTGCTATAGGCTGCTAGTATTCGGATTGTGGACTGAAACTTTGCCAGTTTATGATTACTTTTGCAGTTGGACATTTTCATGTCTGATTTTATTTTCATAGTTTGTGTAATGTTTATGGGAGATGCATAAAACTGAAATGTTTAACTCTCTAGTAATGTTATGGGATATGCATAAGACTGAAACTCTGTTGTTAAACTATCTTGACCAAGAACATGAAAACCACTTTAGGAAGTCTTATTTTATTTACTTATTCCTTTATTTATTTCCTCGCTTACTTATTATCCATTTATTTATAACGTTATTTCAAATTATATCCTACTGGGCCTTTCGCTCACGTTTTATGTTTTAAATGTATTAAACCCCTCCCAGGAGATTCTAGGAGTGGTGCACAGTAGCTAGATATTTGCTACGGAGCAACTGAGTTGTGCTGCTGTTGGACTTAAGTGAGGATTGTGGTCATCCTCGGGTATAAATGTAAGGAACTAAGAATTCTATAAACTTATGTAATATTCGGATTAACTAGACTGTGGTTGATGTCTGTTGTAATGATTATTTACATGTTCATGTATGTACGATAATGTATGTCTTGTGGGGTGGAGCCCTGTGTGTCAGAAGCTCCGGATTCTGTAACTTATTTATATTTTAATGCAGTTAAGTGTGGGGCCTGGTTGGAAATCTGCTTTATTAATCCCAAATTGAGCTCCACGTCACCCACCCCGTTTGGGGGGCGTGACAATAGGTGGTATCAGAGCCCTAGGTTAAGAAACCCCAGAATTGTACATACATGTGTGACATCTATTATCCACTGAACAGTCTTGTTTTATTTCAGTTGAAGGAAATGGCGCCTCGCCGTAGACCTGTTAATCAACCGGCACAACAGAATCAGGGATTTCTGGATGCCATGTATGCTGCCTTTCAAGGCATGGCCACAAGAGCTCGAAATGAGCGGCCGGTTGAGGATAGGAAGCAAGGGTACTTCCGGGAATTTAGGCGTGCGCCTATCCCCTCGTTTAATAGTGAGGGAGGACCCCAGGAGGCAGAGTTCTGGTTAGACTCCATAGTCAAGCATTTGAGTACTATGGGAGTTCTAGATGAATACTGGGTGGAATTTGCGGTGTACAAGATGGAGGGCTTAGCGAATACTTGGTGGAAACAGGTCAAGAGAAGAATGGATGTTACAGGATTGACCTGGGAACAGTTTGAGACACTGTTCAATGAGCAGTACTTCCTTCAGAGTTATAGGGAGGAAAAAGCGGTAGAATTCATGTCTCTGCTGCAAGGTGACATGTCTGTAAGGGAATATGAGGCCAAGTTTAATGACTTATCTCGGTTTGCGCCATCACTAGTGGAGTTTGAACCCATGAGGTGTCTTAAGTTTGAGAAGGGCCTCAAGAATTTTGTGAGGAGGTCATTGGTGGCCTTAAGGTTTCGAAACTTCCGGGATTTGGTAGCTGCAGCTACACGGGTGGAACAGGATAACTTGGCCTATCACCAAAGTAAAGAGGTAACTAGTCGAGTCTCTGTCTCTGGTAGACCTTCCGTTTCGGGTGGACCACAGCGGAATGGCAGGAGAAACCGCAACCAGGGACAAACGGCTGGGGAAATGACAAGCGGTGGCAGTAGTTCGTCCGGAAGTGGGAGAAATGCTCCATACGGGCCCAGGTGTCACCATTGTGGGCAGGTGGGTCATATTAGGAGGAATTATCCTAATCGACCGCCGGCTCAACAAGCCTAAAGTGATGCTTCGTACAGTCAAGATGGACCACCACAGTACATGCCACCATATCAGCCACAACAGATGCAATACCCTACTGTGCCGACTTATCAACCGCCTCTGCTTACACAATTCCAGCCTCAAGCGCCGAGACCGATACAATCACCTCCGCCACAACAGTATAGGCCTCCGACCCAACGGCCTAATGTTGGTGACAGAGGGAAAGGGAAAGTACAGGGACAAGCTTATGCCCTGGCAGGAGGCAGTTCTGGGGGTCAGACCAGCAACACGGTGGTTGAGGGTATGATTCTAATCTCTCATTCTTTTGCTTAACACGTGGTGCCACACACTCGTTTATATCAAGTTCTTTTGTTCGAGCTTTGAAACTGAAACCTGAGAATTTAGAAGTCCCGATGACTCTGAGTTCTCCACTGAGATGTGTGGAGGTAACGAGTGTGTGTAGATCGTGTGAGATCACGATTGTGAGTGAGCAAATGAGAGCTGACTTGATTATCCTTCCGATGACCATGTTTGATGTGGTCCTCAGAATGGATTGGTTGTCAGAATACGGAGCAATTGTTGATTGTTACCGTAGGAGAGTGACTCTGATGACTAAGTCTGGAACAGCGATTTCTTATCAGGCAGATCTGAATCCAGTCTTAGGAGAACGACTGTTGAAGTACAGTGTTGGGGGACGGAGGAATCTAACTTGTTTCTCCTCCCTCCTTGCTTTGGAAGGTGAACTTGAAGTAATTAGAGATAGTGCGGGAATCCCTGTAGTGGATGAGTTTACAAACATATTTCCTGATGAGCTACCTGGTTTACCGCCAGATCGAGAAATTGAATTCTGTATTGATTTAATTCCGGGAACGACACCTATTTCCATTCCTCCATACCGGATGGCTCCGGCAGGAGTTGGCAGAAAAGGGATATATCCGGAATAGTACTTCCCCTTGGGGTGCACCGGTGCTATTTGTGAAGAAGCACGACGGATCTCTTCGGTTGTGCATTGACTACCGTCAATTGAACATGGTGACTGTGAAGAATAAGTACCCACTGCCGAGGATCGATGAATTATTTGATCAGTTGGGTGGATCACAGTTCTACTCTAAGATTGATTTGAGATCTGGGTACCATCAGCTGAAAATCAAGGAGGAAGACATCCCGAAAACTGCTTTCAGAACTCGGTACGGGCACTTCGAGTTTCTGGTAATGCCGTTTGGGTTGACGAATGCCCTGGCTGCATTCATGGATCTAATGAACCGTGTTTTCCGGCCGTACTTGGATCGGTTCGTGGTCATGTTCATTGATGACATACTGGTTTACTCGAAAACTTGGGAAGAACATGCGCAACATTTGAGAATTGTCCTTCAGACTCTTCGAGAACACCAGTTGTATGCTAAGAAGGAGAAGTGTGACTTCTGGCTGACAGAAGTGAAGTTTCTTGGACATGTAATCTCAGAACAAAGAATTTCTGTAGATCCTTCCAAGATTGAGACTGTGCTACAGTGGGAGAGGCCGAAGAATGTAGCGGAGATTCGCAGTTTCCTCAGACTTGCAGGGTACTATCGGCGTTTCGGGAAAGACTTCTCGAGTATTATTGTACCGCTGACTCGGTTGACCAAGAAAGAAGTCAGATTCCAGTGGGACGCTGAGTGTGAAAATGCTTTTCAGGAACTGAAGGTCAGACTGACAAGTGCACCAATCTTGACTATTCCTAATAGTGAAGAACCATATGAGGTGTACTCTGACGCCTC
>NW_010362216.1:183863-185594 GCF_000414095.1 Morus notabilis | reverse complement strand
GGTAATATTTGCTCTGAAGATATGGAGATGTTATCTCTATGGAGCAAAGTTTCAGGTCTTTTCTGATCATAAAAGTCTGAAGTACTTGTTTACTCAGAAAGACTTGAATCTCAGACAAAGGAGATGGGTGGAGTATATGGAAGATTACGACTTCACTCTGCAATATCATCCGGGAAAAGCTAATGTGGTGACTGATGTCCTTAGTAGGAAGACGACGGGGACTTTGGCGTCATTAGCTTTGGAAGATTGGAAAAGGATTGAAGTGGTGAGTGAATATGATCTTCAGTTCTATGAAGATCATAACCAGGCTATGGTGTATAATATGGTCTCTACACCGGATATAGTGCAACAGGTTAAGCAGAATCAATGGCAGGATCCACACCTCCAAGAAATTTGGATTCGAATCCAGAATGGAGAACAATTCGAGGATTGGAGAATCCGAGAGGATGGAGCCTTGTATTTCCGCAACCGCCTTGCTTTTCCTAAGGCGGGTGAGGTAAAGATGACGATTCTGCAAGAGGCACACAAATCGAAGTATGCCATACATCCGGGAAGTACAAAGATGTACCAGGACCTGAAAAGACAGTACTGGTGGAGAGGCATGAAAAGAGACGTTCGTGAGTATGTCTCGGAATGTGTGACTTGCCTCCGGATTAAAGTTGAGCATCGGAAGCTAGCAGGAGAGTTGCAACCTCTTCTTGTCCCTGGATGGAAATGGGAGCACATCACTATGGACTTCCTGATGGGGCTACCGAGGACCGAGCTGAAGCACGACGCCATCTGGGTGGTGGTGGACAGGTTGACGAAGTCTGCGCACTTCATACCGTTTCGTACAACGTATTCTCGAAAGATTCTGTCAGAATTGTACCCGGAGCACATCGTGAGGCTACACGGAGTGCCATTGTCTATCACGTCAGATCGTGACACGCGTTTTAATGCAAGGTATTGGAGGAGTTTCCAGGAAGCCATGGGAACAGATTTGAATTTCAGCACAGCATTTCATCCTCAGACTGATGGGCAATCTGAAAGGGTAATTCAGATCCTGGAGGATATGCTTCATGCTTGTATTCTAAAATTTGATGGGAACTGGAAGAAATACCTGCATCTAGCTGAGTTTGCTTATAATAACAACTATCAGGCCAGTATTGGAATGGCACCGTTTGAAGCTCTGTATGGTCGTCCTTGTAGGTCACCTGTGTGTTGGTTGGAACCAGAGGATCGACTGAGCACTGGGCCGGAAGTCATTCAAGAGAATAATGAGAAGATAGCTGTAATTCAGGAACGACTGTTGACAGCTCAAAGTCATCAGAAAAGTTATGCTGATAGAAGGCGTAGGCCTTTGGAATTCTAAGAATGCGACTTTGTCTTGCTGAAAGTTTCCCCACACAAGGGAGTTGTTCGGTTTGGTGTGAAAGGGAAACTTGCACCAAGGTATATGGGACCATTCCCGATCGTGCAACGAATCGGAGTGGTGGCTCATCAGTTGGCTTTACCGCCTGAATTATCTCACGTGCATGACGTGGTTCGGAAATGTCAACCTGGGCCGGAAGCTGTAGTGCAGTGGTTTGACATTTCGATACAGTATGACGCATCATATGAGGAGGCACCAGTTCAGATTCTTGACCGAAAGATAAAGAGTCTGCGTCATCATGAGATTCCTTTAGTAAAAGTATTATGGCAGCACCATGTAGTTGAGGAAGCAACATGAGAGCTTGAAACGACGATGCAGGA
>NW_010362216.1:178827-182046 GCF_000414095.1 Morus notabilis | reverse complement strand
AGTGGTGCACAGTAGCTGGATATTTGCTACGGAGCAGCTGAGTTGTGCTGCTGTTGGAATCAAGTGAGGATTGTGGTCATCCTCGGGTATAAATGTAAGGAACTAAGAATTCTATAAACTTATGTAATATTCGGATTAACTAGACTGTGGTTGATGTCTGTTGTAATGATTATTTACATGTTCATGTATGTACGATACTGTATCACCTGTGGGGTGGAGCCCTGTGTGTCAGAGGCTCCGGATTCTGTAACTTATTTATATTTTAATGTAGTTAAGTGTGGGGCCCGGTTGGGAATCTGCTTTATTAATCACAACTCGAGCTCCACGTCACCCACCCCGTTGAGGGGCGTGACACTTATGTGGTTACTTCTCATTTTAAATTCTGATTTCATGTTTCTGATGCACTTTTTGTCTCCCGTTTATATAAATATACTACACCTAATACGTGGATGAGAAGATCAGCTCCTCTTGTTCATCTTGGCCGGATTATTGGCAATGATGAATCGTTTTTTTAATGCATATCAGTTTCGTTGTAGCGTTATCCTTCGATATTTAGGCATTTATAAGTTGCTGTTTTATTTATGCGGGCTATGATGGATTGAACCATGCCTTAAGTGTAGTGCTCCGAAACTGCCAAAAAGAATGTGATCCCTTACCTGTTACAATAAGGCCTGGTAGCATAACTGCCTTGCCTTAAGGGTAGTGCTCCAAAACTGATGATGACGCTTTTATACGAATTTCTGAGCCAAATGAGTTGAAATGTTTTGCTTTAATCATCCATTCTTCTTTGTCGTGGCATATTGCTCTTTCTTGCCGTGGGTGGTGGTCTTGATGTTATGTATTAGATGCCGCGAAGGAATGAAGAGGACGTGACTTTCTATTGGTCTGAGAAACAAAAACATGCGCTATTAATCCACCTTACGGATTACAATATGAACAACAGACGTCAACCAGTGGCAGTTGATTGGGAATAATGGGCCACCGAATTATCCCCTCTATTTTCTACTTCGATTCTTCCAGGCCGAGTGAAAGAGGCGAAGGAAAGACTGAAAAAGAAATTCAATGTTGAGCTTGCCCTTCGCACGAACACGGGTCTCATATGGGATCCCGTAAAAAATTGCCCAACATGCACGGAGGAATATTGGAATGACTTCTGCGAGGTTAGTACTTTTCTTATGTACTTCGGCATATCTGGTTTCCTAATAGAAGTTTGTAGCTATTGTTGAATTCCAAGTTACGTTGTAAACAGTCGCACAAATGGGCAAAGCGTGCATGCAAAGACCCATTAAAAAATTACGACCTCTACTACGAGGCCTTCACAAGTACACGTGCACGTAGTGCATTCGAATCACGGATTGAGGATACTGATGAGGAAAATGACACCTCCCAACTGCATATGGGGGAGGGTAACGTGGTTAGCGAAACCTCCCAAACAGTAAACACTGAGGAAGGTTTTGTCAGAACAATGCGCAACGCGCTAAACTCATCAGGACGCCCAATCAACATTGCCTCTTCGTCGTGGCCAATCTCGAAGCGACCAAGCAGAAGTGGGGTACAAATGATGGACCCAGAAGCAAATCTCCTTTTAAAAAGTATAGCCAATACTCTTGAAAGTCGCCAGTCTAGCAAAAGTACTAGTTCTGGTGCTACTCAGCCTAGTGCTACTCAACCTGGTGCTACTCAGCCTGGTGCGACGCCAACCTCAACCTTTGACCAATGCTGTGAAATCATAAGTGAGATGCTTATTGACGATGAACAGGTTGTATCTTTCAGTGAGTATTTAAATTGGAACCCAAATTGTCAGAACTTGTTCTTACGTTTGAAAGAAACTCAACGGCTTGTATACGTATTGAAAACATTGAAGGCCTTGTCGAATCAACCGACCCCACCTGCTAGACCAACGTATCCATTCTTTATGAACCCCGGGACACCATTTATGGGTTCCCACCCATTCCATATGCCACCACAGCAACAATTCTCACAACATCATGCACCTTTCCCCTACAACCCCCAAATTTAAACCCACCACCACCCAACTTTCAGCAAATGCCCCAGAATTTCCAACAAGCCCCTCCTAATTTCTAACAAGGCCCTCCTAATGTACAACACTCACCACAATACTACATGGGTAATCACTACCCAAACTTTTCAGGACCATTTGGTGGAGAAGGGAATGATGATCATGTGTAACCAGGGAAGACTTCATCGGTACTTATGTTGAGTTATCTGTAGCCATTTCGTTATGTTGCATTTTTTTATTCATGAACCCTCATTTATTTGTTTACTAGTAGCTTCTATATTGTGTTTCTTATTGTGAGTTTAGATTATTGTGACGTTATCTTGAACAAGTTAGAATTCGCCCCTACGGGCCTTATCCGAATTTCATTTCCCGTGTATAATGAATCTAGACGTTAATGACATTTATTTTCACATTATGAAACAAGTATTACTTTCAACACTTGTGAGTGGTATATTGTTGTCACATTATTTGTTGCATATTGGTATTGTATATCATATATCACTTACAGGGAGCATGTGGAGTGGCGGCCTATCAAACACTGGAAACACCCCTAATATGGGTGATGAGTATGACTCTGAAGATGACTACACACTTGGTGCCGCCGCAGTGGTCGTATGCTGCGCCGATTACTTGGAAAGACCACTTCCAACTCCAAGAAATAATAGCCATTATACAGGTCATCAGCGTCTAGGTGATTTGGTAGATGGACACGAACTCGTGATCTACAATAAGATAAGGATGGGAACTGATTGCTTTAAGAGGTTGAGTTGGTTACTCGAACAAAAGAATTTACTGAAGGGTACTAGAAATATGAGCGTCGATGAACAACGTATTATATTCCTAACAATTGTATGTCAAAGCGAAAGTAATAGGGAGACGTAACACCAATGACAGCATTCGGGTGCGACAATCTCAAAGTATTTTATGATTGTCCTGAATGCCATCTATCGTCTACTACATGATTTCATTATACCCCCGGACTTTAACTCTACCGATCTATTCATTGAAGCAAGTGGAAGCAAGTACAGACCTTGGTTTGATGTAAGTCAACTTGATTATGACCATTTTATGTTACAACACTTTGATTAATAAGTCGTGTAGTAATCTAGTTTTAAATCGCAGAACTGTGTTGGTGTGCTCGATGGGATGCACGTTCCTTGTGTCCCGCCACCCGAGAATGCCGAGGTATGGAGAAATAG
>NW_010362216.1:92812-174874 GCF_000414095.1 Morus notabilis | reverse complement strand
CTGGTATTAAAGATTTGACGGTGTCTATTAACCTAGTCTTCTTCGTGGTTCGTTGATGGAGTCTCCAAAGAGATGCGGGTAGGTTTTAGATTCCTGATAATAGAAACCCCTTTTGTTGGTGCTAGCATACCCAAAATAAGATAATGTAAATTCCATAAAATTTTAACTTTCTTGAAAATGAAAATATTTTTCTTATATTAAATATGAAGGGTTTGTTTGGTAAAAGAGGTCAAATTGAACCTTTTGGATTTAAATTTGATGCGAGATTTTGTGGGGTTTGAATCTAGATTCAAATCTTGAGAATCCAAGAGGGACTCGAGTACATAAATCCTTTTATTTATTGAGAATTTTAGGTTATGAACTATCATATTAAGGATTTAAATCTCTTTTAACTTTTTACAAAACAAACGCGAGTTTGAGCCTAAATTTGTGTTCAAACCTTTTAAACCCTACAACCAAATGATTCTGAAATCTCATACAAATTACTCCATACCAAATGACCATTGTGCGCTCGATCCAAAAATATTTCTAGAAGTTGCTTTTTGACTTATAAAGCTAAAAAGGGCTTCTAAAAATTGTACCAAAAGAGGCTCTATACTATCAAATTAGTGTAACCAAATACCATGGTTTATTGTAGTGCCAACTTAAAAATAAATAATGATTACGTATTTAAATTTTTCTATCTTTCTATCGATACCATACTACTTTTCTCCATGATGCAAAACAAAACTTTTCATTAGTTTTTTTTTTCCTCTTTTGTCTTTGTTTTTCTTTTTCTTTTTAATTCTTTATTGCTTTTTCCCTTCTAGCAATTTTCCCTTTTTCTTGTCTTTTCTTTCCCTTCTTTTTTCTTTCTTACCTTTTTTTGTCCAACAATTCTTTTAGAATTAGTTTTTAGAGTTTCACCTCCATGCTTGTTTACGTCATTTCGTTTCAGTTACTTTTTCTTTTCTTTTCTTTCTTTTGTCTTCGTTCTCATTTTCTTTCCATTTATATGTTATTTCTTTCATATTTTCATTGTGCAATCTTATATTTTCATTTTAAATTTTGCATCATTAAAATACATCTTTTATGAAATTTGATATGTATATCATCAAATAATTTTTCTTAAATGTATGACTGTCCAAAATTTTTTTTTGCAGGCAAACTTTTTTTCTTAAATTTGGTCCTAGTTACTATTTTGTCTAATTTTCCTAATGAAATAATCTCTTCTAAAATATGTGCTGCTACCCAGACAATTTTTTATTTCACTCTCAACTACTCTTTTCCATATGCACTCAATAAGTAATTAATGTGTAATTTATCATAATAAAAACCTTTTCTTTTTTTGCTTATAGATGCACTCTACTTAAATAGTTTTTTTGTTAATAAATTAAACTCTTAAGGAGTCGTTAGTCATAATAAAATCCTTTTTTTTCTTTTAGACACGCTTTACTTAGATATTTTTTTTGTTATTGAATTAAACTGTTAAGAATAATGAATCAAAAAAGGAACCTAAACTTTTTAAAAAAATTTAGTCTCATTTATTTCACTGATTCGAATTTAGAATTTGAGTTTTGTTATAATAAAAAACTCTAAAAACAGTCACATTTAACTTTTTTGTTACAGTAAAAAACTCTTACATAAAGTCATATCTCAACTCAAACTAAACAGGTTCTTTAATTTTTTTTTTATCTAAAATGTTAATGAATTAAATATATGCACACTTACCAATAATAACTAAAGTACACTTTTAAATTCAAGTTTCCAACTCAAATCGTAAAAAGAGCATGCTCGTAGTACAGTGAACACAATATGCAACTAGTTATGACTATCAGTTTCTAATGCATCGCAAACAAGTGGAAATCATTTTTACTTGGATAGACCGTAGATCGGATGTTTTTCTCTTCTTTCAACTTGGAAAATAAATTAAGGATACGCGTAGAGTAATATTTGAGCTTTATCTTTCACAAGAGAACAAAATAGAAGGGTGATCCTATAAAAGATAAAGCAAATTTTAATAAATAATAAAAAAAAAGACAAAACCTTAAAAGAATTTGTTTTTCTTATTTTTATTTTATGTACAGCACACAATCTGCAATCTCCACCATACATTTAAAAAAGATCGACCCGCATATCAACAAGACATTACACCCAAACACCCATATGGATTGATGCAATCCACGTGGCCCAATGACAGGAAACATGCAAGCAACGTTAGCCAATAATAATCCACATTCAGATTCACCCAATATCTCCCACACCCTTTGCACACACTTCGTACATCTTCTTACCTTCCTCTGCCACTTCTTTTATTCCTTTCATAACCAAATCCATCACAAACCCAAATCTTCCCACCCCCCAAAAAAAAAAAAAAAAAAAAAAAAAAAATGGCTGCCAACACCTTAATGAGCTGCGGCATCGCCACCGCCTTCCCGTCCGTCCTCTCCTCCTCCAAGTCGAAATTCGCCACTTCTGGCCAGCTCCCTGGTGTTGGTGTCAATGCCTCATCTAGGTTCACTATGTCCGCCGATTGGATGCCCGGCCAGCCTAGGCCTCCTTACCTTGACGGCTCAGCTCCAGGGTAACATTTCAATTCACACCAAAGAAAAAAATATATATATAATAACTAGTTTATTTCACTGATTCTAATTTAAAATTTAAGTTTTAATTACATTTAATTTTTTTATTAAAATAAATTTTTTTTACATAAAGTTATATCTCAACTCAAATTAAAAATTTAAATCAACGAACTAACAAGTCATATATAATAGCCGGATTACGTAATAAATCGTTTTGTAACTGTTTTACCGAGTCAATAATACTAACATGTTTTGTTTTGCGTTGGTTTTCAGTGACTTTGGGTTTGACCCACTCAGGCTAGGTGAAGTGCCTGAGAACTTGGAGAGGTTCAAGGAATCTGAGCTGATCCACTGCAGATGGGCCATGCTTGCTGTTGTAAGTCTCCCTTCTGACGTTTCACTTGCTTGAAGCCTTGAACACCTAAGAATTTTGTTTAATTGTGTAATTAATTTTTTTTTTATTTCAATAATTTTGCAGCCAGGGATTTTGGTACCAGAGGCCTTGGGCTTAGGCAACTGGGTAAAGGCCCAAGAATGGGCAGCAGTTCCAGGAGGGCAAGCCACATACTTGGGTAACCCAGTTCCATGGGGAACTTTGCCCACCATCTTGGTCATTGAATTCCTCTCCATTGCCTTCGTAGAGCACCAAAGGAGCATGGAAAAGGACCCGGAAAAGAAGAAGTACCCTGGTGGGGCTTTTGACCCATTGGGCTACTCTAAGGACCCAGAGAAGTTCAAGGAATACAAAGTCAAGGAGATCAAAAACGGTCAGTACCCATATTCTTAAAAATGTCATTTTCTACCCTTACTCACTTATTTAGTTAGAGATTTCTACGGTAAAATATGAAAAATGCACTATCCGTAGCGCTATATTTTCAGCCATCGTTAAATCTGTATAAAAAACTATTGTTGTACCTACTTTTAATATAAGACCCCACTTTAAAAAGACCGTTTGTTTTGCTAAACTGATCATGTGTGTATGTATATATGTATATATAGGTCGGCTGGCATTGTTGGCATTTGTTGGGTTCGTTGTTCAGCAATCGGCATACCCTGGCACCGGACCATTGGAGAACTTGGCTACTCACTTGGCTGACCCGTGGCACAACAACATTGGGGACATCATTATCCCCAGATCGATTTTGCCTTGAGTTCTTGGGGAAACAAAAGAGACAAAAAAAAGTTGGTTCATTTTGTTACACCCACTGTAAAATTCCATGTACCAATATGTAATATTGAATCAAAAATTTATTTTGTGGACTGGATATTCAGATAGTAAGGATCTCTATATGGTGACCTTCATTTTAATTAGAAAAAAAGTATTGAGCTAATTTGTCAATGTATATTAGCTTAGCTTTATAGATCATTAGGTTAAGACTATAATTCACTAAAAGCTATCTTAAGCAGTTCTTAATGATTCATGCATTTTATACACATTTATGAGATTATCGTATAATTAGGGATTGATATCAATGAATCAATTATTATTATTAATACGTTATATGCGATGAATCAATTATTTAGAAGGTTCAAATGTTGGTCAATAGACAAGCAAGCGCGCCCTTTTTTTTTTTTGGGTTGCTAAAGAGAAGCATGCATATAATGCTGCTGGTTAACTTCTCAGCCAATTTATAGAATATTCATCAATCATGCCGACAATAACATAAGACAATATCTCTAACTATTATTCTTTGGAAAGAAAATCATAAAATGAATGCCAAAATATTAACAAAAGAAAGATTAATTCATATCCTGGAATCAAACAAATCCACATTTAAAGTTAGCAAGCAAAAAATCCAAATTTTGATGAAGTTACAGAGCTTGCATTTATAATATTCTGTATGTACATATGTGTCACACACACAGTCTATGAATATTGGAATTTAATTTCCAAAGGAGAGTGGAATCACGTTCCAAACTATCAAAATTAGCCAGATTAGGATATCTAAAAACAAATTGCAGAAAGAAAATCTTGAGACAATCAAAAACTGTCCTAGAATGAGACATATTTTCTCGGATCTTTTAGCTTCCGGCTGCTTCAAAACTGAAACGCATCGTGTAGAGAAAGTAAAAACGCATCAACCTCAAACGACAATAACATGACACTAACAGCTTATTAGCTAAACACTGTTACTAAAAGACCTTAGTACATTTATATGTATTTTTGTATATACTAATTTTTAGAGCGCGTTATGCTACAAATTGTTTTAACTTATTTTGGTACAAAACGTGTTAAAATGCGTTAGAGTACAATGACCCGAAGCTTATTTGATTCGGCCGGAAAAATTCGTCGGTACGACATATGTGATGAAGCTTTAATTATGAAAATTTAACTTATTTTGTTGTGTTTTAAATTAGATTTATTTTGTTTTGTTTGCTATTTGTTTTTACTTAATTCAGTGTGGTTTTATTTTATTTTAGCTTATATTGTATAATTTTATTTTTTATTCAAATTATTTATAGTATTTTTATCTGAGTAGCATCAATATTAGTGCAAATCGATATTAAAATGGACAAAATTGTAAACCAAATCACTTCAAAATAAATAAATAATAATAAAAACAAATTTCTATTTTTTTGGGTCGTCTGATCATAAAGACGAACGGTCAAGAATAGCACGTGCATCCCACACTCGGGCAGAGTGGAGGAACAGAGACAGGCCATGTCAAAAAAAATAAATAATAAGAAAAAAAATAAGAACGAGAAAAAATGGATGATAAAAAATGAAAAGAGAGAGAGAGAGGAAAGGGGATTTAAAAAAAAAATTAGACAAAGATGTGTATGAAAAAAATTTAGTTTAATAGGAAAATAGAGAGAATATATTTATGAGGGTCACAATTAGAGAAAGCGAAAAAAAAAAAGAAGAATAATGTATAATAAGACAAGAGTGAGGGAAAACAAAAAAAAAAGGAAAAAAAAAAAAAAGAAGCGTTCTGCAGGCCAGAGATCTTTTAAGACAATCACAATGTTACTCATCTTCACATGGCTAAAACCTTTTAGCAAAAAAAAAAAAAAAACAAAAACAAAAAATCCTTACATTTTTTGGGTATGCTTGCAAAAAATGGGCTCATAAAATGACAAGAAAAAGTAAAAGGTTGTCAAAAAGCTCCCGGCCCATGTAGTGGGGCGCCCAGGGGCCGGGATGGATAAAAAAGTTACATTTTTATTTATGTTTTACATTCTAAAATTAATATACGATTTTTAAGAATTAATGCAACAAGCAGTATAATTTTTTGATGAATATTCTATTTTTTATAATTTTCTTTATTTTTCATCTTTGAAAAATAAAATAAAATAAAACCAACATCAAAAAATTATGAAATATTGTAGACACGATCCTTACATTTTTCTGGACATGCCTGCAAAAAATGGCCTGAAAAAATGACAAAAAAGTAAAACGCTATCAAAAAGCCTCTGGCTCGTGTAGTGGGGCGCCTAGGGGCCGGGTTGGGTAAAAAATTTACATTTTTACTTATGTTTTGCATTCTAAAATTAATATATGATTTTTAAGAATTAATGCAACATGCGGTACCACTTTTTGATGAATATTTTATTTTTTATGATTTTCTTTATTTTTTGTCTTTGAAAAATAAAATAAAATAAAACCGACGTAAAAAAATTATGAAATTTTATAGACATGATTGCAAAAAATGGCCAAAAAAATGACGAAAAAAGTAAAAGGCTGTCAAAACGCCCCCAACCCGCGTAGTGGCCCCTAGGGGCCGGGGTGGGTAAAAACTTATATTTTTATTTATATTTTGTATTCTAAAATTAATGTATGATTTTTAAGAATTAATGCAACAAGCGGCACCATTTTTTGATGAATATTCTGTTTTTTTTATGATTTTCTTTATTTTTCATCTTTGAAAAATAAAATAAAATAAAAATGAGGTCAAAAAATTATGAAATATTGCAGACATGATCCTTCAATTTTTTTCGGTATGCCTGCAAAAAATGGCCTCAAAAAATGACAAAAAAGTAATACGCTTTCAAAAAGCCCTGGGCCTGCGTAGTGGGGTGCCCAGGGGCCGGGATGAGTAAAAAATTTTGCATTTTTACTTATCTTTTCCATTGTAAAATTAATATAAGGATTTTAGGAATTAATGCAATAAGCGACAACATTTTTTGTTGAATATTCTATTTTTTATGATTTTCTTTATTTTTTGTATTTAAAAAATAAAATAAAATAAAAATGACGTAGAAAAACTAAGAAAGTTTGCAAACACGATACTTAAATTTTTATAGGCATGCACGTAAAAAGGGCCTAAAAATGACAAAAAAATAAAAAGCCACCGGCCCGCGTAGTGCGGCGCCTGGGAGGCGGGATGGGTGAAAAATTTACATTTTTAATTATGTTTTACATTCTAAAATTAATATATAATTTTTAGGAATTAATGTAACAAGTGACACAATTGTTTGATGAATATTCTATTTTTATGATTTTCTATATTTTTCGTCTTTAAAAAATAAGATAAAATAAAAATGACTTCAAAAAATTATGAAATTTTGCAGACACTATCCTTACATTTTTCTAGGCGTGTCTACAAAAAATGGCCTCAAAAAATGATAAATAAAATAAAAACACTATCACAAAGTCCCCGGCCCGTAGAGTGGGGCGCCCAGGGGACGGAATGGGTAAAAAATTTACATATTTATTTATATTTTGCATTCTAAAGTTAATATATGATTTTTATGAATTACTACAACAAGAAGCACCATTTTTTATGAATATTCTATTTTTATGATATTCTTTATTTTTCACCTTTGAAAAATAAAATAAAATATGAATGACGTCAAAAAATTATGAAATTTTGTAGACACGATCCTTACATTTTTTAGGCATGCGTGCAAAAATTAACCTATAAAAATGACAAAAAAAGTAAAATGCTGTCAAAAAAATCCCCGGCCCGTGTAATGGGGCGCCCAAGGGTCGGGATGGGTCAAAAATTTACATTTTTCTTTATCGTTTGCATTCAAAAATTAATATATGATTTTTATGAATTAATGCAACAAGCGGCACCATTTTTTTATGAATATTCTATTTTTTGTGCTTTTCTTTATTTTTCATCTATAAAAATAAAATCAAATAAAAATGACGTGAAAAAACTATGAAACTTGGTAGACAGGATTCTTAAATTTTTATAGGCATGCGCGTAAAAAATGGCCTCAAAAAATGACAAAAAAAGTAAAACGCCACCCAAAAGCCACCAGCCCGTGTAGTGCGGTGGCCAGGGGGCGGGATATGTCAAAAATTTACATTTCTATTTATGTTTTACATTCTAAAATTAATATACTATTTTTATGAATTAATGCAATAAGAGGCACCATTTTTTGATGAATATTTCTTTATTTTTCATCATTAAAAATGAAATAAAATAAAAATGAAGTCAAAAAATTATGAAATTTATAGACACGATCCTTATATTTTTATGGGCATCCCAGTAAAAAATGGCCTTAAAAATGACAAGAAAAAGTAAAAGGCTGTCAAAAAGCTCCCAGCCCACGTAACGGGGCACCCAAGGGCCGAGATGGTTCAAAAATTTACATTTTTCTCCATGTTTTGCATTAAAAAATTAATATACGATTTTTAGAAATTAATACAACAAGCGGCACCATTTTTTGATGAATATTTCTTTATTTTTCATCGTTGAAAAATAAAATAAAATAAAAATGACGTCAAAAAATTATGAAATTTATAGATACGATCCTAACATTTTTCTGGGCATCCCTACAAAAAATAGCCTCAAAAAATGACAAGAAAAAGTAAAAGGCTGTCAAAAAGCTCCCGGCCCACGTAGTGGGGCGCCCAGGGGCCGGGATGGGTCAAAAATTTTCCTTTTTCATTCTCTTTTCCATTGTAAAATTAATATAAGATTTTTAGTAATTAATGCTACAAGCGGCACCATTTTTTGTTGAATATTCTATTTTTTACGATTTTTTTTATTTTTTATATTTAAAAAATAAAATAAAATAAAAATGACATCGAAAACCTATGAAATTTTGTAGACACGATCGTTAAATTATTCTAAGCATGCACATAAAAGCTCACCTCAAAAAATGGCAAAAAAAGTAAAACGCCGTCAAAAAGCCACCGGCCCTCGTAGTGCCGCGCCCAGGGGGCGGGTTGGGTCAAAAATTTACATTTTTATTTATGTTTTACATTCTAAATAATTATACAATTTTTAGGAATTAATGCAATAAGCGGCACGATTATTTGATGAATATTCTATTTTTTATGCTTTTCTTTATTTTTCGTCTTTGAAAAATAAAATAAAATAAAAACGATGTCAAAAAATTATGAAATTTTGCAGACACGATCATTACATTTTTCTGGGCATGCCTAAAAAAAATGGCCTCAAAAAATGACAAGTAAAAGAAAAACATTGTCAAAAAGTCCCCGGCCCGCGAAGTGGGGTGCCCAGGGGACGGAATAGGTCAAAAATTTACATTTTTATTTATATTTTACATTCTAAAATTAATATATGATTTTTATGAATTAATGCAACAAGAAGCACCATTTTTTGATGAATATTCTATTTTCTTTATTTTCTTTATTTTTTGTCTTTAAAAAATAAAATAAAATGTGTATGACTTGAAAAAATTACGAAATTTTGTAGACACCATCCTTACATTTTTTGGGCATGTGTGAAAAAATTGACCTCAAAAAATGACACAAAAAAGTAAAACGCTGTAAAAAAAAAGTCCCCGGTCCGCGTAATGGGGCGTCCCAGGGCCAGGATGGGTCAAAAATTTACATTTTTCTTTATGATTTGCATTCAAAAATTAATATACAATTTTTATAAAGTAATGCAACAAGGGGCACCATTTTTTGATGAATATTCTATTTTTTATGCTTTTCTTTATTTTTCACCATTGAAAAATAAAATAAAATAAAAATGATGTCAAAAAACTATGAAATTTAGCAGACACGATCTTTAAATTTTTCTAGCCATGCGCCTAAAAAATGGTCTCAAAAAATGACAAAAAAAGTAAAACGCTGCAAAAAAGCCACCGGCCCACGTAGTGCGGTGCCCAAGGGGTAGGATGTGTCAAAATTTTGTATTTTTATTTATGTTTACATTTTAAAATTAATATACGATTTTTAGGAATTAATGCAACAAGTGGCACGATTGTTTGTTGAATATTCTCTTTTTTATGATTTTCTTTATTTTCGTGTTTGAAAAATAAAATACAACAAAAACGACGTCAAAAATTTATGAAATGTTGCATACACAATCCTTAAATTTTTCCGGGCATGCCTACAATAAATGGCCTCAAAAATTTACAAATAAAAGAAAAACACTGTCAAAAAGTTCCCGGCCCGTGAAGTAGGACGCCTAGGGGGCGGAATGGGTCAAAAATTTACCTTTTTATTTATATTTTGCATTCACAAATTAATATATGATTTTTATGAATTAATGCAACAAGAAGTGCCATTTTTTGATGAATATTCTATTTTTTATGATTTTCTTCATTTTTCGTCTTTGAAAAATAAAATAAAATATGAACGACGACAAAAAATTATGAAATTTTGTAGACACGATCCTTACATTTTTTCGGCACGCGTGTCAAAAAGGTCCCCGGCCTGCATAATGGGGTGCCCAAGGGCCGAGATGGGTCAAAAATTTACATTTTTCTTTATGTTTTGCATTCAAAAATTAATATACGATTTTTAGGAATTAATGCAACAAGCGGCATGAATGTTTGATGAATATTATATTTTTTATGATTTTCTTTATTTTTGTCTTTGAAAATGAAATAAAATAAAAATGACGTCAAAAAATTATGAAATTTTACAAACACGATCCTTACAATTTTTTGGGCATGCCTATTAAAAACGGCCTAAAAAATGACAAGAAAAAGTAAAAGGCTATCAAAAAGCCCCCGGCCCGCGTAGTGGGGTCCAGGATCCGGGATGGGTCAAAATTTTATATTTTTATTTATGTTTCACATTCTAAAATGAATATGTGATTTTTAGGGATTAATGCAACAAGCAGCCCCATTTTTTGATGAATATGATATTTTTTATGATTTTCTTTATTTTTATTATTTGAAAAATAAAATAAAATAGAAATGACGTCAAAAAACTATGAAATTTTGTAAACACAATCCTTAAATTTTTCTAGGAATGCACGTAAAACATGGCATCAAAAAATGACAAAAAAAAGTAAAACGTCGCTAAAAAGCCACCGGCCCACATAGTGGGGTGCCCAAGGGCCGTGATGGGTAAAAAATTTACCTTTTCATTTAGGTTTTACATTCTAAAATTAATATACTATTTTTTTAATGCAACAAGCGACACGATTGTTTGAGGAGTATTGTATTTTTTATGATTTTTTTTATTTTTCATCTTTGAAAAATAAAATAAAAATGACGTCAAAAAATTATGAAATTTTGCACACAACATCCTTATATTTTTCTGGGCATACTTACAAAAAATGACCTCAAAAAAAGAGAAATAAAAGAAAAACACTGTCAAAAAGCCCCCGGCCCGCGAAGTGAGGCGCCCTGAGGACGGAACTGGTCAAAAATTTATATTTTTATTTATATTTGGCATTCTCAAATTAATATATGATTTTTATGAATTAATGCAACAAGAAACACCATTTTTTGATGAATATCTATTTTTTATCATTTTCTTTATTTTTTGTCTTTGAAAAATAGAATAAAATAAGAACAAAGTTGAAAAATTCTAAAATTTTGCATAAATAATCCCTATATTTTTCTGGGAATGCTTGTAAAAAATGGCTTCAAAAAGTGACAAGAATACATTTTTATTTATTTTTTGCATTCCAAAATTAATATATGATTTTTATGAATTAATGCAATAAGAAACACCATTTTTTTATGAATGTTCTATTTTTTATGATTTTCTTTATTTTTCTTCTTTGAAAAATAAAATAAAATAAGAACAAAGTTAAAAAAATTCTAAAATTTTGTAAAAATGATCCCTACATTTTTCTGGAAATGCCAGCAAAAAATGGCCTCAAAAAATGATAAGAAAGGTAAAAGGCTATAAAAAAGCCCCTGACTCGCGTAGCGAGGTGCCCAGGGTCCGGGATGGGTCAAAATTTTATATTTTTATTTATGTTTCATATTCTAAAATGAATATGTGATTTTTTAGAATTAATGCAACAAGCGGCCCCATTTTTTGATGAATATTCTATTTTTTATAATGTTCTTTATTTTTTGTCTTTGAAAAATCAAATCAAATCAAAACGACGTCAAAAAACTATGAAATTTTGCATACACGATCCTTACATTTTTCTGGGCGTGTGCACAAAAAATGGCCTATGAAAATAACAAAAAAAAAGAGAAACACTATCAAAAAGCCCCCAGCCCGCGTAGTGTGGCGCCCAGGGGCTGGGATGGGTCAAAATTTTATATTTTTACTTATGTTTTGTATTCTAAAACTAATATACGATTTTCAGGAATTAATGCAATAAGAAGTATAATTTTTTGATGAATATTCTATTTTCTATGATTTTCTTTATTTTTTGTCTTTGGAAAATAAAATGAAGTAAAAACGACGTCAAAAAATAATGAAATCTTACAGACATGATCCTTACATTTTTCTGGGCGTGCGTACAAAAAATGGCCCAAAAAAATCACAAAAAAGTAAACCGCTCCCAATAAGCCCCCGGCCCGCGTAGTGGGGCTCCCAGGGGCTGGGATGGGTCAAAAATTTACATTTTTTCTTGTGCTTTAAATTCTAAAATTAATATATGATTTTTAGGAATTAAGGCAACAAGCGGCAATATTTTTTCAGAAATATTCTATTTTTTAAGATTTTTTTATTTTTCGTCTTCAAAAAATAAAATAAAATAAGAACGGCGTCCAAATATTATGAAATTTTGCAGAGACGATCTTTACATTATTCTGGGCATGCGTGCAAAAAATATCCACAAAAACTGAGTAAAAAAGTGAAATGCGGTCAAAAAAGTCCCTAGGCCGCGTAATGGGGCGCCCAGGGGCCGGGATGGGTCAAAAATTTACATTTTTATTTATGTTTTGTGTTCAAAAATTAATATACGATTTTTAGAAATTAATGCAACAAGCGGCACCATTTTTTTGATGAATATTCTAATTTTTATGATTTTATTTATTTTTTATAGTTAAAAAATAAAATAAAATTAAAATGAAAATGACGTAAAAAAATTATGAAATTTTGTAGGCACGGTCCTTACATTTTTCTGGGCATGCACGCAAAAAATGGCCTCAAAAAAATGAAAAGAAAAAGTAAAAGGTTGTTAAAAAGCCTCTATCCTGCATAGTGGGGCGCCCAAGGGATGGGATAGGTCAAAAATTCATATTTTTATTTATGTTTTGCATTCTAAAATTAATATCTGATTTTAGGAATTAATGAACCAAGCGGCACCATTTTTTGATGAATATTCAATTTTTTATGATTTTCTTTCTTTTTCATCTTTCAAAAATAAAATAAAATAAAAACGATGTCAAAATATTATGAAATTTTTCAGACACGATCCTTACATTTTTCTAGGCATGCCTGCAAAAAATGACATAAAAAAATAACAAGAAAAACTAAAAGGCTGTCAAAAAGCCCCCGTCTCACGTAGTGGGGAGCCCAGGGGCCGGCTGCTTCAAAAAATTATATTTTTACTTATCTTTTGCATTGTAAAATTAATATATGATTTTTAGAAATTAATGCAATAAGCGGCACCTTTTTTTATGAATATTCTATTTTTTATGATTTTTTTTTATTTTTTGTATGTGAAAAATAAAATAAAGTAAAAACGACGTTAAAAAATTATAAATTTTGCAGACAGTATCCTTAAATTTTTCTGGGATGCGCCCACAAAAAATGGCTTCAAAAATGACAAAAAAAAAAGAAAAACACTGTCAAAAAGCCCTCAGCCCGCGTAGTGGGGCGTCCAGGGGACGGAATGAGTCAAAAATTTACATTTTTATTTATATTTTGCATCCTAAGATTAATACATGATTTTTATGAATTAATGCAACAAGTAGCACCAATTTTTGATGAATTTTCTATTTTTTATGATTTTCTTCATTTTTCGTCTAAAATTTTGGAGAAACGATCCCTTCATTTTTTAGGGCATGAACACAAAAAATGCCTCAAAAAATGACAAAACAAAAAACAAAACGCTGTCAAAAAGCCCCCGGCCCACGTAGAGGGGCGCGTAGGAGCCAGGATGGGTCAAAAATTTAAATTTTTACTTATGTTTTGCATTCTAAAACTAATATATGATTTTTATGAATTAATACAACAAGAAGCACAATTTTTTTGATGAATATTTTATTTTTTATGATTTTCTTTATTTTTTGTCTTTGAGAAATAAAATAAAAGAAAAATGACGTCAAAAATCTATGCAATTTTACAGATACGATTCTTACATTTTTCTGCGTATGCTTTCAAAAAAGGGCACGAAAAGTGACAAAAAAAGTAAAACGCTGTCAAAAAGCCTCCAACTCGCGTAATGGGGTGCCCAGGGGCTAGGATGGGATTCTAAAAAAGTATACGATTTTTAGGAATTAAAGCAACAAGTGACACCTTTTTTGATGAATATTCTATTTTTTTATGATTTTCTTTATTTTTTATTTTTAAAAAATAAAATAAAATAAAAAAGTTGTCAAAATATTATGAAATTTTGCTCACACGATCTTTACATTTTTCTGGACATGCGTGCAAAAAATGGCCTCCAAAAATGACAAAAAAGTAAAACATTGTTAAAAAAATCCCCTGCCTACATAATGGGGCGCCTAGGGGCCAGGATGTGTCAAAATTTCATAGTTTTATTTATGTTTGCATTTAAAAATTAATATATAATTTTTATGAATTAAGGCAATAAGCGAGACTAGTTTTTGATGTATATTATATTTTTTATGATTTTCTTTATTTTTCGTATTTGAAAAATAAAATGAAATCAAAACGACGTCAAAAAATTATGAAACTTTGCAAACACGATCCTTACATTTTTCTTGGCATGCTTACAATAAATGACCCCAAAAATTTACAAATAAAAGAAAAACACTGTCAAAAAGTTCCCGGCCCGTGAAGTCGGACAACTAGAGGCCGGAATGGGACAAAAATTTACATTTTTATTTATGTTTTGCATTCAAAAATTAATATATGATTTTTAGAAATTAATGCAACAAGCAGCTCCATATTTTGATGAATATTCTATTTTTTATGATTTTCTTTATTTTTCATCTTTAAAAAATAAAATAAATAAAAATGACGTCAAAAAGTTATGAAATTTTGCATACACGATCCTCCAATTTTTCTGGGCATGGCTACAAAAAAAGGCCTGAAAAAATGACAAAAAAATAAGACGCTGTCAAAAAGCCCCCAGCCCGCGTGGTGGGGCGCCCAGGTGCCAGGATGGGTAAAAAATTTACATTTTTCTTATGTTTTGAATTTCAAATTAATATACAATTTTTAAGAATTAATGCAACAAGCAGCACCATTTTTTTGATGAATATTCTTCTTTTTATGTTTTTCTTTATTTTTTTCCTTAGAAAAATCAAATCAAATCAAAACGATGTAAAAAAACTATGAAATTTTACAGACACGATCCTTACATTTTTCTGGGAATGCCTACAAAAAATGGCCTCAACAAATGACAAAAAGAAGTAAAATGCTTTTAAAAAGCCACTGGCCCGTGAAGTGGGATGCCTATGGGCCGTGGTGGGTCAAAAATTTATATTTTTATTTATGTTTTGCATTTGAAAAATAATATATGGTTTTTTAGAATTAATGCAACAAACGGCCCCATTTTTTATGAATATTATGTTTTTTTATTATTTTCTTTATTTTTAATCTTTAAAAAATAAAATAAAATAAAACCGATGTCAAAAAATTATGAAATATTGCGGACAAGATCTTTAATTTTTCTGGGTATGCCTATTAAAAATGATAAAAAAAAATAAAACGATGTTAAAAAGCCCCCGGCCCGCGCAATGGGGCGCCCAGGGGCCCGGATGGATCAAAAACTTACATTTTTATTTATGTTTTGCATTCTAAAATTAATATATGATTTTTAGGAATTAATGAAATAAACGGCACTATTTTTTGATGAATATTCTATTTTTTATTTTTAGTTTTTTAGTTTTGGTCTTTAAAAAATAAACTAAAATCAAAACGACGTCAAAGAACTATGAAATATTACAGACACGATCCTAACATTTTTCTGAGAATGCCTGCAAAAAAATGATAAAAAAAAGTAAAACACTTTCAAAAAGCTACTAACCCGAGTAGTGAGGCGCCCAGGGGCCGGGATAGGTAAAAAATTTACATTTTTACTTCTGTTTTGTATTTTAAAAGTAATATACGATTTTTAGGAATTAGTGCAACAAGCAGCACCATTGTTTGATGAATATTCCACTTTTGATGATTTTCTTTATTTTTCATCTTTAAAAAATAAAATAAAACAAAAACAACATCACAAAATTAAGATATTTTGCAGACCTGATCCTCACATTTTTGTGGGCATTCATACAAAAAATGGTCTCACGAAATGACAAAAAAATAAAACGCTGTGAAAAAACCCCTCGGCCCGCGTAGTGGGGCGCCCAAGGGCCGGGATGGGTCAAAACTTTATATTTTTATTTATCTTTTACATTCAAAAAAATAATATATTATTTTTATGAATTAATGCAACAAGCGGCACCATTTTTTGTTGAATATTCTATTTCTTATGATTTTCTTTATTTTTCATCTTTGAGAAAGAAAATAAAATCAAAACGACAACAAAAAAGCCCAAAATTTTGCAGACATGATCCTTACATTTTTCTGGGCATGTGCACAAAAATTACATAAAAAAGACAAAAAAGAAAAACGCTATCAAAAAAGCCTCTGGCCAGCGTAGTGGGGTGCCCAGGGGCCTGGATGGCTCAAAAATTTACATTTTTATTTATGTTTTGCTTTAAAAAATTAATATACAATTTTTTGGAATTAATACAACAAGCAACACTATTTTTTGATGAATATTATATTTTTTTATGATTTTCTTTATTTTTCATCTTTCAAAAATAAAATAAATAAAAATGATGTCAAAAAATTGTGAAATTTTGCAGACCCGGTCCTCACATTTTTCTGGGCATGGCTACAAAAAATGGCCAGAAAAAATGACAAAAAAGTGAAACGCTTTCAAAAAGCCATCGGCCTACGTAGTGGGGCGCCTAGGGGCTGAGATGGGTCCAAAATTTATATTTTTATTTATGTTTTACATTCTAAAATTAATATATGATTTTTAGAAACTAATGAAACAAACGGCACCATGTTTTGATGAATATTCTATTTTTTATAATTTTTTTTTATTTTTTGTCTTTGAAAAATAAAATAAAATCAAAACGATGTCAAAAAATATGAAATTTTGCAGACATAATGCTCACATTTTTTGGGTATGCCTGTAAAAAATTGCCTCAAAAAATGACAAAAAAGTAAAACACTTTCAAAAAGCCACTGGCCTGCGAAGTGGAGCGCCCAGGGGCCGTGATGAGTAAAAAATATACATTTTTATTTATGTTTTACATCTGAAAAATAATATATGATTTCTAGGATTTAATGCAACAAGCGGCCCTTTTTTATGAATATTTGTTTTTTATTAGTTTCTTTATTTTTCATATTTAAAAAATAAAATAAAATAAAATCGACGTCAAAAAATTATGCAATATTGCATACAAGATCGTTCATTTTTCAGGTATGCCTACTAAAAATGACCTAAAGAAATGACAAAAAAAAACGCTGTCAAAATGCCCCCAACCCGCGTAGTGGGGCACCCAGGGGCCGGGATGGGTCAAAATGTTACATTTTTATTTATGTTTTGCATTCTAAAATTAATTTATGATTTTTAAGAATTAATGAAACATGCGGCACCATTTTTTGATGAAAATTCTATTTTTTATGATTTTCTTTATTTTTTGTCTTTAAAAAATAAAATAAAATCAGAACGACGTCAAAGAACTATGAAATTTTGCAGACACGATCCTAACATTTTTCTGGGTATGCCTGCAAAAAAAAAATGATAAAAAAGGTAAAACGCTTTCAAAAGCCACTAGCCCGAGTAGTGGGGCGCCCAGGGGCCGGGATGGGTCAAAAATTTACATTTTTACTTATGTTTTGCATTCCAAAAGTGATATACGATTTTTAAGAATTAGTGCAAGAAGCGACACCATTGTTTGATGAATATTCCATTTTTGAGGATTTTCTTTATTTTTCGTCTTTGAAAAATAATAAAATAAAAACGACATCAAAAAATTATGAAATTTTGTAGACACGATCCTCACATTTTTGTTGGCATGCGTACAAAAAATGGCCAAAAAAATGATAAAAAAAACTAAAATGCTGTCAAAAAAGCCCCCGGCCCTCGCAGTGGGGCGCCCAGGGGCTAAAATGGGTGAAAAATTTAAATTTTTATTTATGTTTTACATTCGAAAAATAATATATGATCTTTAGGAATTAATGCAACAAGCGGCAGCATTTTTTTGATGAATATTCTATTTTTTATATTTTCTTTATTTTTCATGTTTGAAAAATAAAATAAACTAAAAATGACATCAAAAAATTATGAACTTTTGCAGACACGATCCTTACATTTTTCTGGGCATGTGTACAAAAAGTGGCCTCAAAAAATGACAAAGAATGTAAAACGCTGTCAAAAAAGCTCCGGACCCGCGTAGTTAGAAGCCCAGGGGCCAGGATGGGTCAAAAATTTATATTTTTATTTATGTTTTGCATTCAAAAATTAATATATGATTTTTAGAAATTTATACAATAAGCGACACCATTTCTTAATGAATATTATATTTTTTATGATTTTCTTTATTTTTTTGTCTTTGAAAAATAAAAACGAAGTCAAAAAATTATGAAATTTTACACACACAATACTTATATTTTTCTGGGCATGCTACAAAAAATGGCCTGAAAAAATAAAAAAAAATAAAAACATTGTTAAAAAAACCCTCAGCCTGCGTAGTGAGGTGCCCAAGGGCCGGAATGAGTCAAAAATTTACATTTTTATTTATGTTTTGCATTCTGAAATTAACATATGATTTTGTATGAATGAATGCAACCAGAAACACTATTTTTTTATGAATATTCTATTTTTTATAATTTTCTTTATTGATCATCTTTGAAAAATAAAATAAAATACAAACGAAGTCAAAAAATTCTAAAATTTTACAGACATGATCATTTCATTTTTCTGGGAATGTCTACAAAAAATGGCTTCAAAAAAAATAAAATGCTATCAAAAAGGCCCCAGCTCGCGTAGTGGGGCGCCTAGTGGCCGGGATTGGTAAAAAATTTACATTTGTACTTATGTTTTGCATTCAAAAATTAATATATGATTTTTAAGAATTAATGCAACAAGTGGCACTATTTTTTGATAAATATTCATTTTTTAGGATTTTTTTTAATTTTTCCTCTACAAAAAATAAAAGAAAATAAAGCCGAGGTCAAAAAATTATGAAATATTGTAGACACTATCCTTACATTTTTCAGGGCATGCCTGCAAAATGGCTTCAAAAAATCACAAAAAAAATAAAACGCTTTCAAAAAGCCCCTGGCCTGCGTAGTGGGGCGCCCAAGGGCCGGAATTGGTAAAAAAAAATTTATCTTTACTTATGTTTTGCATTTTAAAATTAATATATATATATATATAGGAATTAATGCAACAACCGGCACCATTTTTTGATGAATATTCCATTTTTGATGATTTTTTTTATTTTTTATCTTTGAAAAATAAAATAAAATAAAAACGACGTTAAAAATTATGAAATTTTACAGACACGATCCTTATATTTTTCTGGGCATGCGTACAAAAAACGGCCTGAAACAATGACAAAAAAGTAAAACGTTGTCAAAAAATCCCCCAGCCCGCGTAGTGGGGCGCCTAAGGGTCGGAATGGGTCAAAATTTTATATTTTTATTTATGTTTTGCATTCAAAAATTAATATATAATTTGTAGGAATTAATGCAACAAGCGGTACTATTTTTTAATGAATATTCTATTTTTTATGATTCTCTTTATTTTTCATCTTTGAAAAAAAAAAAAAAAAACGAGGTCAAAAAATTATGAAATTTTACATGCACGATCCTTTCATTTTTCTCGGCATGCCTACAAAAAATGGCCTGAAAAGATGACAAAAAAGTAAAACGCTGTCAAAAAACCCCTGGCCCGCGTAGTATGGTGCCCAGGCGCTGGGATGGGTCCCTCTAAAAAACTCCCTCTTATTGTGTACTACCACGGAGGTGGCTTTATTTTCTTAATCACTGCTTCTTCCATCAACCATGATTTTTGCTCCAAAATGGCAGCTAACCTCACTGCAGCTGTCGTCTCCGTTGACTACCGCCTTGCTCCCATGCACCGGCTCCCCGCAGCTTACGACGATGCGGTGGAGGCGCTTACGACGATGCGGTGGAGGCGCTGCATTGGATAAAGTCCACTGAAGACGTGTGGCTGCGCCAATTTGCTCATATCTCCAAGTGTTTCCTTATGGGCACTAGTGCTGGTGGCAATATAAGCTACCATGCAGGACTACGTGCATCAGCTGCCGTTGATGAGTTTGCGCCGTTGAAGATCAGAGGGCTCATATTGCACCATCCATTCTTTGGTGGGGTCCAAAGGACTGCATCTGAGCTAAGTTGTGTTACATAATAAATAATTTGTATTTGACTATTGACTTTCTGATATTTAAAACTTTATTCAAGTCTTGATTTATTTTTGAGCTTATTCAAACATGCCACATGCACCAACTTATTTACTTCTCAAGTGTTTTTATTATTTTATTTGTCAATTTCTAGTTTATTGAAACGTTATATATGTGCAATAAACTTTTTTTTTTTTTTGCTGAAGATATGTACAATTAACTTAAATGCCACCTACTAATTATATATTTTCTAATAAATCAGCTGTTATATCATCTTCTTCTCATTGTTTTATATATTTCTCTTAATCTCCTATGTACGATAACGGCCATACACGACCTTGTCTAATTCGATTTCCACGTAGTGGGGCGCTTAGGGGCCGGAATTGGTCAAAAATTTACATTTCTAATTATGTTTTGTATTCTAAAATTAACAAGTGATTTTTGTGAATTAATGCAACAAGAAGCACCATTTTTTATGAATATTCTATTTTTTATAATTTCCTTTATTTTTCATCTTTGAAAAATAAAATAAATCAAAATGAAGTCGAAAAATTCTAAAATTTTACAAACACAATCCTTACATTTTTCTAGGAATGTCTGCAAAAAATGACCTAAAAAAATGATACAAAAATTAAATGGCTGTCAAAAAGCCCTCAGCCCGCGCAGTGGGGCGCCCATAGGCCGGGATGGGTAAAAAATATAAACTTTTATTTATGTTTTACATTCTAAAATTAATATATAATTTTTAGGAATTAATGCAATAAGCGGTACCATTTTTTGCCAAATATTCTATTTTTTTTATCATTTTCTTTATTTTTCATTTTTAAAAAATAAAATATAATAAAACTGAGGTAAAAAAATTATGAAAATATTGCAGACATGATCCTTATACTTTTTTGGGTATGCCTGCAAAAAATGACCTCAAAAAATGATAAAAAAAAAATAAAACACTTTCAAAAAGCCCCTGGCCCGCGTTGTGGGGCGCCCAGGGGCCGGGATGCGTCAAAAATTTATATTTTTACTTATGTTTTGCATTCTGAAATTAATATATGATTTTTAAGAATTATTGCAACAAGCGGCACTATTTTTTTATGAATATTCTATTTTTTATGATTTTCTTTATTTTTTATCTTTGAAAAATAAAACAAAATAAAACCGAGGTCAAAAAATTATGAAATATTGGAGACACGATCCTTACATTTTAAAGGATATGCTTGCAAAAAATGGCTTCAAAAGATGACAAAAAAGTAAAACGCTTTCAAAAAGCCTCTGGCCCGCGTAGTGGGGTGCCCAGGGGCCGAGATGGGTAAAAAATTTACATATTTACTTATGATTTGTATTCTAAAATTAATATACGACTTTTAGGAATTAATGCAACAGACAGCACCATTTTGTGATGAGTATTCCATTTTTGATGATTTTATTCATTTTTCATCTTTGACAAAAAGAAATAAAATAAGAATGTCGTCAAAAAATTATGAAATTTTGTAGACACCATCCTTACATTTTACTGGGTATGCGTACAAAAAATGGCCTCAAAAAATGACAAAAAAGTAAAACGCTGTCAAAAAAGCCCCCAACCCGTGTTATGGGGCGCCTAGGGGCCGGATGGGTCAAAAATTTATGTTTTTACTTATGTTTTGCATTCAAAAATTAATTTATAATTTTTAGGAATTAATGCAAAGAGCAGCACCATTTTTTGATGAATATTCTATTTTTTTTTATGATTTTCTCTATTTTTCGTCTTTGAAAAATAAAATAAAATAAAAACGATGTCAAAAAATTATGAAATTTTGCAGACACGATCCTTACATTTTTCTGGGTATGCCTACAAAAAATAGCCTGAAAAAATGACAAAAAAAGTTTAACGCTGTCAAAAAGCCCCCGGCCCGCTTAGTGGGGCGCCCAGGGGTTGAGATGGGTCAAAAATTTATATTTTTACTTATGTTTTGTATTCTAAAATGGATATAAGATTTTTAGGAATTATTGCAACAAGCAACACTATTTTTTGATAAATATTCTATTTTTTATGATTTTCTTTATTTTTCATCTTTGGAAAAAAAATAAAATAAAAATGACATCAAAAAATTATGAAATTTTATAAACATGATCCTTACATTTTTTGGGCATGCCAACAAAAAATGACAAAAATAAAGAAAAACACTGTCCAAAAGCCCCCAGCCTGCGTAATGGGGCACCCAAGAGCCGAAATGGGTAAAAAATTTACATTTTTATTTATGTTTTGCATTCTAAAATTAATATATGACTTTTATGAATTAATGCAACAAGAAGCCCAATTTTTTGATGAATATTCTATTTTTTATGATTTTCTTTATTTTTCATCTTTAAAAATAAAATAAAAGAAAAACGAGGTCAAAAAATTCTAAAATTTTACAGACACGATCCTTACATTTTTCTGAGAATGTCTGCAAAAAATGACCTCAAAAATGGCAAAAAAAGTAAAAGCTGTCAAAAAGTAGTAGGGCGCCCAAGGGCCGGAATGGGTTAAAAATTTACATTTTTATTTATATTTTGTATTCTAAAATTAATATATGATTTTTAGAAATTAATGCAACAAGCGGCACCATTTTTTGATGAATATTTTATTTTTTATGATTTTTTTTATTTTTCATCTTTGAAAAATAAAATAAAATAAAAACGAGGTAAAAAAATTTTGAAATATTGCAAACACGATCCTTACATTTTCTGGCTATGTCTGCAAAAAATAGCCTCAAAAAATGACAAAAAAGTAAAACGCTTTCAAAAAGTCACTGGCCCGCGTAGTGAGGCACCCAAGGGCCGGGATGTGTGAAAAATTTACATGTTTACTTATGTTTTGCATTTTAAAATTAATATACGATTTTTAGAAATTAATGCAACAAGTGGCACTATTTTTTTTTTATGAATATTCTATTTTTTTATAATTTTCTTTATTAATTGACATTTGTTAGGTTTTAAACCATATTTGCAACAGATTTTGAAATTCGATATCTCTGTTTACCAAAAATTTTTAGATGAAAGTTTGAGTTACCGAAACACCGATAAGTTCAAGATGCATCAATGCAAAAGACCCCAAAATTTGAAGCGATACAGATAAAGATCAGAAGGATAAATACTTAAATAACGCCGTTTGGGAAGAGAATTACTTAATGAACGCCTTATTGACTGTTTTGCTAGTTGTCTTCCTTTGCTGGAATTAATAGCATAACAATATTAAAGCTGGACGACGTGCTAATTAATCACAATTTATTATAGTCAATTTGTTTTCATTAATATGATTTCTAATAACGTCTTAGACATATTAATTTAATATAACAAGGTTGCTTATATAAATTACTGACCATATGAATATGATGCTTCTCTAATTGTCTTCTTTATGACAACGATAGAATCTTGACACTAAAATTCATTTACAGGTTTGATGTGGAGAGGGTCAAAGTTGGGAGTTATGTTGTTCCTTGGATATTGGCTCCGATTCTACAAATGGTTCTCGCTCGTTATTGTAATGGTCTCCACCCATCAAATTTGAAAGCAGAAGTGGTTAGCCTTTGTTATACCTTTTTATGTACACTCATACATAGCATGAGTAAGACCAGGGTAAGGTACATGAAATGAAGATCTTCTTAAGGAATGGTGTCGCCAGGTCATGTGTCTCAAAAGTTTGGGCTTCCAAATCAATTTTTTATTTGAATGTTTAAGACAACTTAGTTGCGCTTACTTTAAATTGAGGCGCCGAAAAGACTGGCCAAAGAAACTGAGGAAGCGGAGCAAAAGATTGCGCGCCTAGAGGAAGATATTGGTAAGACTAAGCTAGAGAAGGCGAACCGTGAAGCCGAGTTGGAGAGAGTTAAAAAAATTAGTTGGAAACAGTCTTCTGCGAAATCCAACTTCATGAACATGTGCTTGAGGGAGGCCTTCATTCTCAAAGGGAAGTCTGCAGGCGAAGATCTTATTAAATAGTCTATTAATTCTTTTTTCCTTATTTTTCTAAATGGATTAAATCGTACTCCTACATTAGATCTTAGAATTATATTGCTCTAGCTATTTGAAATGTCATGATCTGGGCATTTTACGTATTGATTTGTGTTCCAGCTAAAATAAAAAAAAATTCGGGTTTATGATGTGTTCCAATTATTAAAGATTTGTTGATTAATGTACTAGTATTTGTTTGTGTTGTGCAAATTGAATTGTTTGAGATTTATCTTTTTTCTACAAATCTGAAAATGAATATGATAAACTGGTGTATTTGTTATTCACGATAGGCTGATGAAATACATAGTATAAATAGGGTTAGAATCCCGAATTAGTTCCCTAGAAATCTACTTATACAATCTCTTATTCAATCTCTATGATCTGTACACATCTATACAATCTTCTATATACGAAAATAACATCAGTTGGCTATCTTTACAAAATCGTTGACAATCTCAACGCTCCCCCTTAAGTTGGTGCATAGATATCACACATGCCTAACTTGTCTAAGAATTTTGAGAACACTCGATTGGATACCCCTTTGGTAAGGATATCAGCTAACTGATCTTCTGATCGAATCTTTGATAATTCCACAACTTTTTCATCCAGTTTCTCCTTAATGAAGAACCTATCTACCTCAACATGATTTGTACGGTCATGTTGAACTGGATTATGGCTATATCACATGCTGCTTTGTTGTCACAGTATAGCTAAATTGGTTGCTTTAAAGAATAGCCTAGGTCCTGTAAGAGAAATTTTAACCACAATGCTTCACAAATTCCTAAGGCCATTCCAAAGAAAAAAAAATCCTCACATGGATAAAACTCATCACTAACAAAGTGACAACCTAGTTGGACCCACTTTATATGAGCGTTGAGATTTTATCCTATGAAGATGAATATAAATACTCTTAAAATAATGATTAATCTTAAATTTAATTGTCAAAAAATAGAGATTTTTAAACAAAGAGAAAAAGAAAAAACCTCAAAGAAGAAGTTGACGGTGACAAAAAAAAAAAAAAACCAGTCGGACACTTGGACAAAAAGAAAGGAAAAAAAAAACCCAACGAAACGTTTTGTTGGGAAGGTTTGAGAGAAACTCCTTCTTCCTCTGTAATGATTGATAAATAAATATTGTTAAATAATTTTAAGACCCTTTTATTTTTATAAATTTGAATTTATTTAATTTTTTTATTATAATAAAATATTTTCATATAAAATTATATTTTAATTTTAATTAAAAATTTAAATTAACTAATTAAATGAATCCTAAATCAATTAAATCAGAGAGATGTCAATAGGGTGGTGCGGGTGGGCCATTTACCAAAAAAAAAAAAAATGTGGCCTCTTCGTCGTTTGAAGAAACAAGAATAATTTACTACTCGTATGCGGTATTTCAGAAATGGCATAAAATATTCATACTGTAAATTACTATTCAAATCACCAAGTAAAGAATCAGTGGAGTGCATGTCAAGCCAATAAAAAGGACAAAACGCGCAAATATTCATCCTTTCGCGACAGATTCTTCCAATCCAGACAAACTGTTTGTAAAAATGCTTGAAAGAAGAATAATCAACAGAGATAAATAAAAAAAACAAGCAGAATTGGAAAGAAGAAACTGAAGAGCAAAGAGACAAGACAATGGAAGCCATAGATCTAGAAGAAAAAACGAAATGGAGAACGCACTGACGAAGAGAGTGCGAGAGAGAGTCCATTTCTGGGCACGGCCGACGATGGAGAATGGGAGCCAATGCGTGGGGATGAACGAGTGGAGAAGCGACACTGTCGCGATTCCTCCGATCGTCGACAGATCTTCCGCACTGAGAGAGAGGATAGGTATTGGTTTTTTATTTTTATTTTTTCAAGTAAATGGGGGCGGGTCTGGTTCGTCCCGCCCCATCACCGCCCCGCATATTAATGGTTCATGACCCTCTCCCGTAACCCATTTATACGGGTCAGACCCGTACTATTCTGGGTGGGGCCCGTTTTACCCGCCCTTGACATCTCTACTCTCAGTAAAACTTTTTATTATTATTTATTTATTAAGTTTTAGGGCCCGTTTAGTTCGTTGATTCGAGTTTTTAATTCAAGTTGAGACGTGACTTTATGTGAGAGCTTTTTAGTGTAGTAAAAAAGTTAGTTGTGACTATTTCTGAGAACTTTTTACTGTAACAAAACTCGAATTCTAAATTCAAATCGGTGAAATGAACGGAGCCTTAGTGAGTGAAAATTCCAGGAAAAAATTCTTTTACCTTTCCGCAAAAAGCATGAAGGCGAACCGCGAATGGATCTTTTTCCGCAATTTTCACTCATTGAAACTTTAGAGAGAGAAAAAGGGCAAGATTAACTTAGTTGATTTGGAGTTGAAACAGAATTTGACTCTAACAATTATATGGACGAGTTTTCCATATTAATTGAGAAAAAAATTATAAAATCACCTAGGGTTGTACATAGGTTGAGTTGGTGTGGGATAGGATTTTTTCTTGTCTCGCCTTAAAGGGTGCAGATTGCATATATTTAGCCCCAATGATGTTAGAAAATTTTCACAATCTAATGATGTTTGGGTTGGGTTGGGGCGGGACGAGGTGAGTTAGGTGGTCGGGTTCATCATTCAAAGAATCAAAGTTCAATTCAACATTTAAAGTTCATCATCAAATATAAATAATAACTCCAGCATTCAAAGTTCATCATTAAATATAAATAAATATTGATAATCAAACATAACTCCAACATTCAAAGTTCATCATCAAATAGAAATAACACTTATTAGTCAATCATCAAATAAATAGTAATTGAAAGTTTAATCCAACATCAAACATGAAGTAAAGTAATCAATCCAACATCAGACATAAAGCAAACATAAATTAGAGGCTTAATTTAAATCCATCCAAAGCAAGCACTACAACAACCATCATTATTAGTCCACACTCATAGGCTCCTTATTAGGCATGTTTGTGCGGATTAGGTTGGGATATACGGGTTATTATAGGTTCAACCCACAAACTGTCCTAAACACTTCGAGCCAAATATTTAGTGGGCCGAAAAATAAAAAATAATGCTATAAGTTACCTTTTTCGGATTAGATTAGGGTGGGTGGATTGAATTTATAAGTTGTTCGGATTTATATACAATCTTATAATCACCCGATACTAATATTAAATTTATTCAAAATCACATTTTGATGAAAATGTAGACAAAATTAACTGAAGAATCTGATAACGTTCCATACCCTTTCTCGTAAAATAAACAAGATAACGGAAATCAAAATATAGTGCATGGAAAACGAGTAATATTTTACAACAAAGAATCTACGTTATATGCGGGTAAAGAGGTTAAGCAAAACGTAGAAGCATCTGATGGTTAGGCAACCAATTAAATATTGATTAAAGAAGAAGAGAATCGTCTGGCTTGCTTATGAATTATTAATCCAAAAAGAGTTCCTAGCTATTGTCTCCATTGACTTAACAAGAGTACGGATCCATGTACTCCATAAGCCTTACTTTTTAAAATCATTTTACAAAACAAATACTTTTTCTTTGTCACTTTTAATAATTTTTGGTGTTTTTAAAATTCCAGTTGATAGGAAACTTCAAGCAAGTTGGACATAAAATACCCATATGTCATGTTATCTCTATTAAGGATCAAATCATCAAAGTATCATTTTATGAAAACCAGTCAAATTAAGGATCAACATTATATTATATAATTGGAATTGCTTGAGATTTAAAAAATGTCCTCTGTTAGAGACAAAAGACATCAAAATCAGAAGGTTTTTTATCTCTAAAATATTAATAACTTCTTAGAGATGCACTTTGCAAAACATGAAATCTGTGGAAGATCAAGACTTCCTTAATATTTTCCCTTCTCTAGTTCTCCAAACTCTCACAATTGGGGTTCCATTTTCTGGGCAAACAACATTTATTAATATGGTGACATGGTCAATGGGATCACATTATCACAAAGACATTAGGAACACAAGCAAGGCAAGCCCATGTTCCAAAATATTTTCTTGGCATAAAAAACTTGTATAGATAATGACAATTCTAGGATCCTAATTCCTCATGCTTCTCCTTAGCAGGCAAATGCATGGCAATGACTTTCCCATAGCAGGATATGATTTATTGTGGTCTGGATACATGTGGATTTGAGATCTTTCCTTGAAGGTATACTTCCCAAAAAAAAAAAAATATATATATATATATATATATGAAAAAAAAGTTGTAAACCAACCACCTTAATGATTTAGTTTAATTGTTCGGACCGCAATTTGGTTTTGGTAGACAGAAAGACAAGAAGCCAGACTCAAATGGACCTCGGCAAAGCTGGTGTCATCTGCCTTACACACAACCTGTTTTTCTTCTTCTTCTTCTTATTCTTCTTCTTCTTCTTCTTGGCATTACTCTTGGGGTCTACGTATATAGTACCTTTTCACAACAATAAAATCTTCTTTCATCATCTAGAAAATCCCATATATGACCTTGGCATTTGCAACTGGTCTAGAACTATCACCAATTCAATGCCAAATTTTGTCACATACTTCAATATTATGCTAAATGTAATATGAAATTTATCAAATTCGGCACTTGTCAACTTTAACAACAAAAGTAGTATATTTCAATTTTCTGCATTTGATTAACCAATTTGTTATCTTTTTCAATTAATAATTACAACATCATCATCATCATCATTTTCAATTTTTTTTTTAAATTAAGAAGTTTAATTTACAAGTTTTAAATCCTAAGAAATTAAGAAGTTTAATTTACAAGTTTTAAATCCTAAAATTTATTATGACAAAAAATAGATATAATATATAAAATAAAACAACAAATTAAATATATCATATCTACAATTTTTTGCGCTATATATAATATTCGTATTGGAATTTATATCGGAGATGGTCTTATTTAACTAAACAAATAGAAATGCAGATAAGAAGATAAAGAACTAACACATTCACTTCAATTAAAATAGTCTACGTTATTTTGTTACTATCATGTGTCGTATCAAAGCAAAACTATAATGGTTGCAATTTTTCTGTTCAGTGTGTACCTTATTAGAACTTTGTAGGCCATATTCAATAAATTAGGATAGTTTGTACGAATTGTTGTAAATAAATTTTTTTCATGATCTTTTATGTCAGCATTACATCTGATCAATTCCTTCACTTATTAGTACAACCTTAAAAATGAGAGCCATGTAATAATATATGATTTTTTATGGATTATGAATTAATTGTTCTCATGACTCTTTGTAACATCATTAACACCATTTGTTCATTGATTTTACAGTCTTAAAATAAGAGCCAAACTCAATATTTGTATTATTATATAGTACACAACTTTGGAATCTAACATAACTTTTTGTCCCCTTAGAAATTGATATATGAAATTCCTTAGTTGATAATGTGACTTCGGAATCTAGTGGAGCAAACATGCAAAATTAATGAAGCTGTACGTCTGTTTTAAGACAAATTTAAGGGGAAAATAAATTACTAATGTAAGTTGGAGATTGCACTAGAGGTTTGAATAAAAGTCAAAGGAAATTTGGAGATAAAAATCAATATAATAATTTTTTGATATACAAAAGCCATATAATATTTATATTAATATTCCAACACTACAACTTGCTTGATCCCTTCATTTAATGGTCTTGGATCTAAGGAAAAGAAAAAGAAAAAAGAGAGAGAGTTAATTAAATCCGTACATACAATGTTAAAATTTGCAAGTTCAATACTAAAATAAATAAATAAATAAATGAAAACTAAATAAAAAAATAAAACCCAGTGAGGCATATTGGCATATGATAGCAGTTTAATTATTGTTTAGGGAAGAAGACAGCTGGCGTTTTTTGAAATTTTAAATTACAGTTAACTTGGAATTAACTACTTTTCTTTCAAGTCAGACACTTCTCTTTGACTCCATAACTGTCAGACATCCAAGGAAACCTCTAAACAAAAAATAAAAATGGCTTCTCACCAATCTCAAATTCCATAACCAAAACACAAAAATTTTCATATGTAAAAACAGAACAAACTTCTTTAACCAAAACCCAGAAAAAGTAATGGGAATACCAATCCAAAGCTGTCCTTATTGCACTTCCATTTCCCATTTTTGTCTCCTTCTCGTTCTTCTTCCGTTTCTTCCTTTCGCATTCGGGTACGGGTCGGCGGGCCCGATTGCGGCGGGGTTCAGCGAGGAGGGGTTCTTCTGCGCCATCGACGCGAGCGGGAAGCAACAGATCGTGTGCTGGGACAAGCAGAACAAGTCATCTTCAACGACTTATTTCAGTTCCCTCCCTCCGGTTGTCTCTCTCTCCGGCGGGGACGGGTTCATGTGCGGCGTAACGTCGAAGGACTCGAGGCCTTATTGTTGGAGCCTGGCCTATTCAGGTACGGATCTCGTCCCTGAAGCTTACAAGCACGTCTCTTACTCTCAAATGGCGTCAGGGAAAGACCATGTTTGTGCCGTCAGAGGCGAGTACTTCTCGAAAACCGATGCGGGTACCGTCGATTGTTGGCAGTTCGGTTCGATTTCGAACGTTGTGTTTAAGTCCTTTTCTGGTGGTCGTTCCATTGATGGTGTTGTCTTTAGGAGTGTGGTTTCTGGGGAGGGATTTAGTTGTGGTGTAGTTAGAGATGGTGGTGGTGTCATTTGTTGGGGACCGAAATCGGGAAATCTCGAGGTTTCGGGCAATTTCAAGTCCTTGGCTTCGGGTAAGCAATCTGTTTGTGGAATTGCCTCTGCGTCTGAGAAAGTAGAATGTTGGGGTGAGGCTAATGAATTCGGTTCCCCTCCGAACGGGACTCGTTTCGTGAGCCTATCAGTAGGCTCGCGGCATTATTGTGGCATCCGCGCGGATGATCACGGTGTTCAATGTTGGGGAAGCATCGATTCCTCGTCGATTCCTAAGGGTTCGGGGTTTATGGCGATTGCTTCCTCAGATTTCACCACTTGTGGGGTTAGAGAGGTTGACTTGGTGCTTGATTGCTGGGGTGTTCACGGGCAGTCCTCGCCGGATTATAGCCCGCCTTTGCAGTTGTGCAGCCCGGGTGTTTGTTCTCCGGGCTCGTGCTCTGCAGGGAAGTTTGCATTCAATGCCAGTGCTTTGAATGAGCCTGGTTTGACCAGTTTATGCGCTAGAAAGGATATGAAGATTTGCTTGCCTTGTGGGACAAATTGTTCTGAAGGCTACTTTCCTTCAAGTGTTTGTAGTGAAAATGCTGATAGAGTTTGCACTGCTTGTTCACTTTGCCAGAACAGTTCTTGTTGGGAAATCTGCAAGATTTCCTCGTCGTCGTCCTTCGGGATTCGAGAGCAGGAAAGGCAAGAGATCATAAGGAAATTAATAATCATCGTTGGGTCCTTAGTCTCGTGCTCATTACTACTTTTGATCTGCTGGTTTCTCTTTACTTGGATCTTCAGAACCAAGAGTGAAGAAAAGGGTAGAATGTGGTGCAACTTTTGCGCGAAAAAGCAGGTGGTGGAGGCTGACCCTGAAATGAATTTGCAGCCATCTCTCTCGATAACTTCGTGCATCGGAACAACCCAAGTGTTCAGGCTCTCAGAATTGAAAGACGCCACACATGGATTCAAGGAATACAATGAGCTAGGAAGGGGAAACTTCGGGTTTGTCTACAAAGCTGTTCTGTCTGATGGAAGTCAAGTAGTAGTCAAGAGGGCCAATGCCGCCACCATAATTCACACCAACATCAAGGAATTCGAGGTGGAACTCGAAATTCTCTGCAACATGAGGCACACCAATATTGTCAACTTGTTAGGCTATTGTGCTGAAATGGGGGAGAGGTTGTTGGTTTATGAGTACATGCCACATGGAACGCTTCATGACCATCTCCACGGTGAGCTTTCGCCTCTGGATTGGAGCCTAAGGCTGAAGATCTCATTGCAGGCAGCAAAAGGGCTTGAGTATCTTCACAAGAAAGTAAAACCCCCAGTCATTCATTGCGACGTGAAGACCTCAAATATCCTTTTGGACTCGGAATGGGGGGCGAGGATTTCGGATTTTGGCATGTTGAGTACTTCTGACAAGGATTTGAAAGGAGATTTGCAAGGTGATGTTTACAACTTTGGGATAGTCCTGCTAGAGATTCTGAGCAGAAGGAAAGCTTTCGACCGGGATTGCAACCCTCCGGGCATTGTTGATTGGGCATTGCCAATGATAAGAAGAGGCAAAGCAGCAGTCATTATAGACAGGCATGTGGCTCTTCCAAGAAATGTGGAGCCATTGCTTAAACTTGCTGACATATCAGAGCTTGCTCTGAGGGAGAATCCCCGCGAGCGGCCTAGTATGTCGGAGATTGTATGCTTGTTGGATCAGAATTTGAAGAGTGGAATGGCACTATGACAATGTAAATCACACCAAAAAAATAAAGAGCTGTGGGAGACCTATACTTCAGCATTGTAATTTACATATCTGACAAGATTTTCTGTATATTTCATTCTTTTTTTAATTCTTTTTTGGTCCATTACTTCACAAAGGCGAAGGAGATTTGTAGCAGTTGTTTTATCCAAATGATTTTCGTTTGGTCATCTTTTTCATATTTCTTTTTCTATTTTTTAAATCTGTATGAAACTTTTGGCAGCTATGCTTCCTTGTAATTTTTTTTTTTTTTTTGATAAATATGCTTCCTTGTAAATGAGATGCATGTTTTTATATAAAAAAAATTAATAATAATAATAAAATAACATCTTCTTTGTGCAGTTGGTAATTGTATTCTTTTCAGTTTTCAGTAGTCAATTTTCAGGTCTACTTCTATATATATGCAATTTATGCAATAGCTTTTCCTCATTGGTTATAAATCTTCAGCAGCCAGTTTGAAGCATTGATTACTTAAAAAGTAGTAACTATAAATTACTGTTTGTAGAACAATTTTTTTAGTTTTGTATTTTTTATTTTTAATGGAAAGAACACTGGAAAGAACACTTTGTTTAGTGACAAATATGAAAATGCATAGTATTCAGCAAATTTGTTTAGTGACAAATATGAAAATGCATAGATTTTTACAAAAAAAAAAAAAAAAAAAAAAAAAAAAAAAAAAAGAGTCCATAGGCACTGCTGCACTGTAAATTGCCAGATAACATCTGTTAGGCCATAAGGATACAACTTGGCCAAACTTGAACAACTATGATGGCCCATATATAAGTCTTTCATCATGGTTTATTGAGTTTACCTTTTTGTCCTCATAAGCCCTAGCAAAGTAGCAAATAAAAAATTAACAAACTGTATGTGAAGCCCACAAAATGATACCCAAGAAAAGCACGACCAAATATCACTGTAACACAAGGTTTGCTGTTAATGATATTGCTGCAAAATCATGAATTGTTTAATAATATTCAATTGGCTGCTATTTAAGACTGTTAGGACTACTTACAACGTTGTGAAGACCACACGTGATTCTTCTATTGCTAAGTGACTAGATGAAAGATTTGTACCACATTTGACCATGCTTTTGGCACAGCTGGAAAGTTTGTCATTTTTCTAAACGTAATTGTCAATTAGTAGATACAACAACACTATCACTGTCTTCATGGTTAAAGATGTATTACTAATAGTATATAAACTATTATGTGGGTCCCATCTTTCTTTTTTTTTATTTTTTTAAAAGATGTCTTTTTGAATGGAGGTCCTTTTCTTAACAAGTGATGTTTTATTTAATTATACTAAACATAACCAAAAGGCAAAAACCATAAGCAAAAGTGGGCAACTTCATGAAGAAAGCCCAAATGAAACAAAGCTTTTGGACTGCTGGGCCTTCATAACCCACAACATGGCTAAAACTAAAAATTTCTAAAAGAAAGTAATTAGTAACCAACTCACTCAACTGGTACTTAAAAAAACATTAAATTTCATAAATGCTTTTGTGTACATATAATACGAGAACCCAAAAAAAAAAAAAAAAAAAAAGAACTGTTTGATGCTCTCCAACTATAAATTGTTGTTTTACCTCTCATGCAAAAACGTCGTTTTAACCGTTGGATTAATTCACGACACAAAACTGATCTAACTCACGAGTCATATACTATTAAGAAGACTAATCTAACAGCTGAAATAATATTAACTACCAATAGAGTAAAAATATAACAGTTTCTATCATAAAAGTTCTAATCTAACAACTAAAACAACATTAACTACCAATAGAGTAAAAATAAAACAGTTTCTATTATAAAAGTTCCACAAAACTTTTAACTCAATCTTCAAGTGAAAACAGTGGGAAAACCAACCTTTATTTTGTTATCTTGCTTTATTTAGAGACGATGTTGCAATAACAGACGTCTTCAATTCCACAATCAATTGCATTACTTTTCTTTGGGTCCACTTAAAACAATTCCTCAGATAACCCAAAAATTTCCATTTGCCCCTCCAAACACAGTTACCGACCACTTTATCAGTTTGTCTATTTTAACAAAAACAAAAGACAAGCTTAAAAAGAAGAATCTCATGTCCATTTTCTTGCACAGTTCACAACCAAACCCAACAACCGGAAAGAATTTTGTAGATTGATAAGTGCATATATATGTCCATGTTCTCAACATGTTGGGAAAACGTTTGTTGTGATGTATTCTGGTGAAGTTAAGTCAACTAAAGTGTTAGGGGGTTCTGTAGAGAGCGCTTGAGAATAGAGGGGACAAAACAGACTAATTTGACTGCAAACCAGAAATGGTGATGGGACACAAAATGAATCCAAAGCTTATTAAGAATTTAATCTTTGACTTTGGAGTAGGTTCTTTGGATTTGTGTCCTTTTTTTTTGTGGATATTGGATTTTAATACACTTTTATTATTATTATTATTATTTTTTTTTTACAACACACGAAAAATTTTGTATTTTCACCTTTTATTAAAGTTTACCCTCTGTTTTTTTTTCGTATTTAAACTTAAGGGTTCAATTTTACCCTATTGACCACGAAACAGATTAATTAGTAAAATTTTTAAAACCCCTAAAATACTCTTTTAAGAGCCCGTTTGGTTCATGGATTAAAATCATGAGGTTATAATCATTTTCAATTTACGTGTTTTTTGTAAAAAAAAATACTGTAGCGAATCATGAACCATGATTCGAATCAGAGAACGAATCCTCTAACCAAACGGGCTCTAATCGAATCAGAGAACGAATTCTCCAACTAAACGGGCTCTAAGTCTTTTTTTTTTTTTTCAAATATGTTTTAGGTTTTTCGGTGCGTAGGATCCTTAGATACATACCAACCTTAACCCATAACCAATCACAACATTAAACAATTTTCATACTCTTTCTCCTTTGTTCTTGCCGGCGTTAGTGTGTGAGGTCAACGTCAATGAAAACTACTAGATCAACATGCCTCTTACTATACCCGGTGCAAAGTAATCTCAGGTGGTCCACCTCACGAACTCATTCCTTTCGCTCATTAAGGCAATCCCGGGGACCACTGAAGAATGAAATGGCTTGAACTAGACTTCATCTGTCCATCCAATCAGCGTTCCCTCACCTACCATTACACCCGTTTGATTTCTCAAAGTGCATTTTTATGACTATGGAGTATCGAACTATGAAATGATGGAAAGAGAAATCCTAATCACAAAATCAAGCAAATACAATTTGCCTCGCATTTAGGCAACGCCTAAAATGCAATCTCCCGCGAGGCAGTGGTATAACACTGGATCTCTGTTGATTTTGGCATTTGGAATTATTTCAGTCGTGCAGTTTGTGAATGTGAAGGTGAAATAAATTTTAATAACACGATTTTAGTAAAGCTAGAATCTCAAACTCATCACAAACAAAACAACCAATTAAATTTATTTTAGTGTATGATAGCTTTCAACTATGATTGGATGCTAAATATTTTAAAAGACGATTTCCCAGAAAACCATTGTCTAAAATCACGTGAAATTAACAAAAATAACTATATACTATCTTTCTATCCGTTTACTTGTAAACTGGTTTCTCCAAAATATCGTTAAATGTGGGTCATCTAATATAGTAAAACAAGAAATTAGAAGGTGAATTATGTAAAGTTTCACAAATGAAGAATGAATCCTATATCGTTATGTATTTTATGACCTATGAAACTTCTCAGTGCATGATTAAATAATTTTTATCACGGACCATAAGAAAAAAAAGAGGATTAATTATGACGCACCATATGACCATGTCATACATAGGAACATTAATAATTTTCGAGAGTTGTAGGGTCCACTAAAGAAGATATTAATCATGAATTTGACTTTAAGAAAATTTTAAGTTTAATCATTATTTTTTCAAGTTATAAAAAAATAACATGCAGGTTATAAAAATAACCTGCAGATTACGAAATATAAAGTGCAGATTATAAAAAGATAACTTACAAATTATTAGTGGTATGAGATAAATTTACAACAATAACATAAATATAAAATAGTATTACTTTAATGATAACATTTTTAGTTTTCTCTCCTTAACTTTTATTTATACGATGTAAAAGTGTATCTCTAAGGGGAAAAAAAAAGAAAAAAAGACAAGAATTGTTATTGTGCTAGGTTAATAGTGATATGATTTGAGAAACTACGTGCATAGGAAGTATACATATTGAGATATGAAATATAAATACTTGAAATATCTCCAAGATTTGAAGGGAGAACAAAGAGAAAGGATGTGGCGTTTATTTATCTATCATTTATATTATGTTTTGTTTTTAAAATTTGAGGGTGAGCAATACAAAAGGTCGATACGTTAATTGAATATACAAAGGCCCCGTTCATTTCACTGATTCGAGTTTAGAATTTGAATTTTGTTACAGTAAAAAGCTTTCAGAATCAGTCACATCTAACTTTTTTACTACAGTAAAAAGTTCTCACATAAAATCACATATCAACCCGAATTAAAAACTTGAATCAACGAACTAAACGGGTCCAAAAATTCAGTTAAAAGAGCCATTTGTATTATGAGTCTCTTGATCTCGATCGAATGAAGTTATCTATTAATTATAAATGTGTTGCAAAAAATTTATTTGTGCACTTAATTATAAGTGTGTCCTTCAATTTTTTATCATTAGAACTCGGTGTATGTTCTATCTTCATATACATTTTATTATAATTTACTGATAGATCTAACCAGTTGATATTCAGTATTAATTTCTTTATATTATGAGGTCAATCCAGTCAACATTAATTCGTGTATCTTTATTATTTTGAGTAAAATTACATTTCAAAAAAGAAATTCAGTTAACGGTCTTCGGCTAACTTCAACTTTTTAAAACGTGCATGGAAGAGATTCATCATGAATTCTAACACGTACACAACAAAAAAGAAAGCTGGGATAATTAGTCAAAAGAAAAATAATTAAAACTGCTTTCTACTTTTCCCCATTGGAATGATCAGGTCAAATTTAAATAGGCTCTCTTGAGCAACTCCCCCTTTATCCATAACTAGTCTATTCTATGTATAATTAGTTTTCACTGTTTCTGATAGAGGTTGGTAGTGGGGGCGCTAATTTCTGCAGTACATGTCTACATGACCAGTTTTTGGCCATGATTGGTACTTGTTCAACTATCTCTCCCACTTTTGCATAAAAAGTTAAAGAGAAATTTGGTTTGTTCACTGTCTTGATGAGCTCTTTTAATTTTTGGTTTATATATTTTATGATTTATAATTTTAATTTTTAAATTTTAAATTTTTAATGAAAGAAAAATATTGTAAAAAATTAAAAATCATAATTTATAATCAGAGACAAACCTTTAAAATAAACATTTTTTAGATGATCAAAGCTATTAAGATTGTCTCCCGAACCCACTTTTATTTGTCCCTTCCAGGCTCATTTGGGATAGTTTTTAAGCGGTAAGAAAAGATAAAATATTATAAATCAGAGCTTTTTATGACGTTTAGTTTAATACATGAAAGAGAGCTTTTAAATTTTTCCGTCACATAAGTCAGAAGCTCCGTGTTATAAGAAGTAATGTAATAAAAAAATGTGGATGACATTTTAAATTTATTCATAAATAAAAGATTGAAAATATAAATAAAAAAGTTTCATTAGGTTTTTTGTTTTTTTTTTTTTTTTTTTTTTTTTTTTTTTTTTTTTTTTTCAAATCTGCAGGTTCCCCGTTCCAGTTCCAACTTCCAACGTTGTAGGACCATGCATTGATCACATATATGTAGCTAATGGTGGGAAAAAGCCTTGAATCAAATTGATCACTTTGAAAAGCAATGAAACTCCTCTTTGATCTATCATTCAACTTTTGGCCGTGGCTTTGTCCAACCTTTCCTAGACATTTTCCTTTCCGTCCCATCGTTTGACTAGGTGATAAATCAATGTGAACACATAACTCCAACCCCATGAATTTGCATACACACACACACACACATATATATATATTTATATTTATATACACACGTACATGTGTGTATCTCAATTTCATTCAAAAACCCCCATAATTCTTCTCTTCATTTCCTTTTTATTTATTTTTCCTTTTGAAAATTAGAAAATTAGGAACCGACTAAAAGAATCAACGATCCAACTTGAGCTACCTGTTAGAAGAAAGGCAGTACTTTTAGTTATCATAGATAATTTCCTTCTAAAAAAATTATCATATAATTTATAAGAGAGTACTGTTGAAGTTTCAACTATATCAATCTAATATTGATGAGCAGTGTGGTTAGTAAGTAGAAACTTGTTTAGGAATGTTTAGCGTGCCTTTCCCTTGTTAGAAATTATATATATATATATATATATATATACAAATCTTGTCATGCTATATGTATATGATATATATATATATATATAGTATGTCTGGCTTTCACTTTAATTTCTTTTTTTGTTAAACTGACTTGAGAATAACATTAAACAGAAGTCATATAGCACTTACAATATTTTCAATACAATTAAGAAATTCTTCGAATCAAAACTGATCATCATTTAACGGAAGGGAAAAGTGTGCTAGTGTTACTAGACTACTAGATTACGATTTTGTGTAATATTATTATATCTCTATTCAAACATAGCAATTTCCTCTTAAAAAGAAGACGTAGTACGTAATAATTCCCACTATTCTAAACAATCAATTATCCACATCCAAGATCCAACACAATAATAGAAGAGCATTTCATCTCCAAACATTCAAGTATCTATGAAGAGGGTGCATTGAGTGAAATTAAAAATACGCAAATAAAGTAATTAAGGAGAACGTGCATATATATAATATTGGCGACTTGGTAAAAACAGATAATTAATTAGAAAAATAATATATAGCTAGTCAGATTACAAGTTCAAATACATTTGGTTCAAATAATAAACATTATATGGTCAACACAACGTGCCCAAAGAAAGTGGGAGCAGAATTATAGACCCTTTTTTTTTTTTTTTTTATTGTTATGTTTGTGCCTAGAGGAGAGATACAATGGAAGGAAGGTGCCGTGATAGACGAAAAGGTCTTCTAACAAAAATGGGAAAAAAATGATACATGTAATGAAAAGAATTTATAGCACATCATAAAACTAAAATATAACTAGTGGATATAAATTCAGCAAGGTGATTTTAAAATTAACTACTTTTCTCAAAATTCCTTAGTATCCTATAAAAAAAGTGATTTATATATTGTTCTAAAAAAAAAGTAGTTAATTAAAAAATATTAGTGAAAAGAGCTCCTTCGCGGTAAATTGAAATTCAGGAATAACGGTGAGTGACTAAGGCTCCGTTCATTTCGCTGATTCGAGTTTTGCTACAGTAAAAAGCTCTCACAAACAATCACATCTAACTTTTTTGCTACAGTAAAAAGCTCTCACATAAAATCACATCTCAACTCGAATTAAAAACTCGAATCAGCGAACTAAACGGGCCTTGATATATACAACATTCAGTTTGACATCTTTTAAAAACTATAATAGTCGTGTTTAGCATTTAAAGAGGAATGTGCGTGATTTATTGCTCTTGCTATACCTTTTGGAGGGATTTTTCATTTGTGAAACTTGATACACGTTATATTATCTCGAGTGTTTAAATTCTAATTGAAGGTGGAACCAGTACTTATTTCTTAGTGGTAAGTTTTCTTTAATAAAATATTCTGAATGTTGATTGGTGTTTGTATTTTTTTTTAATGGTAATTGCATTTTAAATCTGAAAATACACTAATTCAGAGGTTAAAGACCATAAAGCACTTAACGACTCAATTTCGATTTCCGACCACAAATAAGATCCATCAATTATAAGTTTAATTGAAACGCTTAACAAGATAACATGTGTACGGAGTTTCAATAAAAAAAAAATTAAAGAGATGCATAACTAATCGAAGATATAAATCACTTTTTAAAATATATCACTACAATTAAATGGAATAAAAAAATTATTACTCTTTTTAAAGAAATATACTTCACATGCACATGAAGGATGCGACAAGTCATAGATTATCTACTAGACAATGGCTTGGAAATCATGATAGGTTCGTTTTAACTACCAACTGAAGCTTAAATCTGACTAAACTTTACCAATTAATATGTCGACCTAGAAATCTTAAATATAATTTTGCCTATATAGCTTGGTAGCTAGGCTAGGTAGGTATTAGGAGACATATATATAGAAAATAGAAAATGCTTTGTCTGCCAATGAAAACATTTTTGGGTGTGTAATCAGTAATGATGAGGTGCCTTTGCTCAGTGATGGTTTAATCAACAGACAAATATTCTAAAAGTAAATATAATAATAAAAACTGCACGCTCCACTCCACCAACCCAAAACCAAACACTGATCATGCTCTGTACTATCATCTAAAAGCAGCTCAATTTCCCTAGAGCACGCTTATTGACCAATGTTGAACATTTTGCAATTCATAAGAACAATTCTGCTCTACAATATATGACCCCCAAAAAAAAAAAAAATAATAATAATAATGAGAATTCTAAATTTCTAACCAGAGGATAAAAAAATACGTACCCGTTGAATTATATTTTGAACCCGTAGAGAGATCCATATCATATTTTATGAATTTTGTATATTTTTCAATTTGATTAAAATTTTAATAAGATTAAACATTTAGAAACATGCATCATCATAAGAGTAACCTTAAAATAAAAAGTACCATGAAAAAAAATATATATTCTAATAATAGGACACCCTTTGAAACTGTTAGTAATAATATAAGGGTTATCTGGAGCTAGCGCTTTAATAGGAGCTAATTAAGTTGGGTTCGTTTTAATAAGGTTAAACTTTATTAAATTATTTCTTCTTGCAGATTTCTCGAAACATAATTATATCAGTTATTAAGAAAAGTGTGAGAATTTAACAAAACTTAATAAGCACTGATAATTCAAAATATTAACCTAGCAATAATGTATTTTTTTCGTATCTTATTATTATAGAACTTCACTATTAATAATTATAACTCGACTACAAGGTTATTCAGCACCTTTCTATCTTGTAAATCTTCTATTATGTGTGAGAACTTTTTTCTCAATGAAAGAAAGAGAGGGAGAATCGGCATTAAAAATAAATAGACTAGAAAGGCTTGGAAACTCAAATGAAAAGAAAAACATGAACTCGATCGCTGAATCTTTCAAGTTAGAAAATCTACTCGTCTGGTTAAAAAATGGAAAATCATTAAAATTCCTTATGGAAAAATTCAATGTGAAAAACCATTCAAGGAAAAAAAAAAGTGTGCATGCAGCAATTGTCGATTTTTGCAACTTGAGTTCTTTCCTGAATTGATCATCGTCTTTTGTAAATCATCAAGTTCCATGAAATCAGTCCAAGACTGCGGAACAACTATCTTAATCACTTTTTGAACAATCGTGCAATTATCAATTTTAAATATATTTTCTTTTGTTCAATCCCTAAATCTTTAGCCAAAAACTTCTTATCACTTCTTCTCAATTCCAACAAAAGAACAACATTAAGTGAGATACACTCATTATTATTATTAAAATAAAGTAATAATAATAATAGAGATAATACTCAAAATGTCCCTTGTGTTATAAAATCATACTCAATATATGCGATTTTGAGAAGAGTACGTAGAGTTTGAAAAAGTGGCTTAGCATTTTTTCATTAGAAGAGAATAATAATATATACAATGTACATGATCGGGAGAGTTAATGCTCTACCACTAAGTGCGTAAAATACATAAAGTTATCTATGGACAGAATATTTACATCCTAAAAATAGACAATATATAACTCATCAATAGTTGACTACATTATTTCCTTAATATGCCCCCTCAAGATGGAGTCCTAGGAAGGACGCCAATCTTGACTCGAAGTGTATCTAGTTGTTGATGAGATAAAGGCTTAGTGAGTGCATCAACCAACTGATCATTGGATGAGACATGAGAAACTCGAATGGCGCCAGTTTGCACTTTTTCCCGAACGAAATGAAAATCTATAGCAATATGTTTCATGCGAGAGTTGAATAACGGATTTGCATAAAGATATGTGGCGCCAATATTATCACAATAAACTGTCGGCGTCGTGGGCAATTGAATGCCTAGTTCATGTAACAAAGATTGCAACCATGTAATTTCAGCAGTAATGGAGGCGACTGCTCGATACTCAGCTTCAGTGGAAGATCGAGCAATAGTGCGTTGTTTCTTCGAACTCCATGAAATAGCGTTATGACCAAGAAACATGACGTGCGCACTGGTGGAGGTGCGGTCATCTAGGTTACCGACCCAATCTGCATCTAAAAATCCATGGCGTAACAATGGAGAATTTCGGTGAAGGAACAAACCATGATGGATGGTACCTCGAAGATAGCGAAGTAATCTTTTAACTATGAACCAGTGTTGGGTGGTAGGACGATGCATAAATTGAGATAATTTGTTGACAGCAAAGGCAATGTCAGGGCGCGTAAGTGATAAGTATTGTAGGCCACCAACAATGGAATGATATTCTGTTGGATCAGAAAGTGAGGTGCCATCATGGAGACTGGGCACGTGATTGGGGGACATGGGCGTGTGGACATTTTTGGCGTTGAGCATGTTGGTCTTCTCCAATAGGTCATGAGTGTATTTGTGTTGGGACAAGAGAACGCCATGAGGGGAAGGGATGACTTCAACGCTGAGAAAGTAGGAAAATGTGCCAAGATCTTTGATGGAAAATTTAGCTGCAAATTGGCTGGTGAATTTGGCAAGCATATTGTCGTGTGAGAATCAAATCATCCACATACACTAAAAGATACATGGTTAGATGCATGTGGTTATATAGAAATAAAGAGGTATCAGACTTAGAGTTGATAAAACCAATGGATAGTAGAAATTGACGAAGTTCATGATACCAAGCTCGAGGGGCTTGTATTAGTCCATAAAGAGCCTTCTTAAGGTGACAGACATGGGTGGGATTGTTCTTATCAATGAAGCCCGGCGGTTGACTCATATAAACATCTTCAATTAAGTGCCCATGAAGGAAAGCATTATTAACATCCAATTGTTTGAGAGACCGTCATTTCTGAAGAGGAGGGATCGAACTTGTAAGAGATTTTAGAAAAACTCTGATACCATATGCGATTTTGAGAAGAGTATGTAGAGTTTGAAAAAGTGGCTTAGCATTTTTTCATTAGAAGAGAATAATAATATATACAATGTACATGATCGGAATGTACATGATCGGAAGAGTTAATGCTCTACCACTAAGTGCGTAAAATACATAAAGCTATCTATGGACAGAATATTTACATCCTAAAAATAGACAATATACAACTCATCAATAGTTGACTACATTATTTCCTTAATACAAAATACCTCCTGAAGTAATTAAATTATTTAAAATACCAACACTAGCCTTTTCAATCTATATTAAATGTTATTTTAGATATGATTTAACTAAAAATTAAATAAAAATAAAAATTTTAAAATCTTGAAATATACACTCCAATCAAGTAAAATATTTTGAGAGTTTTTTATTTTTTAAGATTGATATTATTTAATATTTTGGTTTAATAATCTTTTACATTGTTCAATAAAGGTTAGAAAGGGTAATTTTGATATTTTAAAAAATTGAATTGATTAAGGGTATTTTAAGTATGATTTTATAAATACAGGAGGTGTTTAGTACATTTGTATAATAAGAAGGACAAAGATAATATTTAAGTAAAACACAGGTGTTTTGAGTATTATACCTTATTATTATTATTTGTTATAAATCTAAGATTTTATATGGATGTGCATTAACCAGATTCTATGGTATCTTCATGGGATTAAGGTCACAAATTATGGGATTGTAATTTGTGATTAATTGATATTATGATTGATTGAAATCTGGCAATTACAATTATTTTGCAGATCTTTCTGTTATTGTTTTGTAGAAGAGCCTATAAATAGAGCCTTAGAGAAGCATTGTAATGATTGGAGTAAATCAAAATATTCTCTTCTTTCTTCTCTCAACTCTCTTGTTCTTGTTCTTTCACCCCGTTACTTTCTTTTATTTTATAACACGTTATTAGCACGAGTTTGTTCTCAATTCTTGGAACTAGAGGTGATTTCCTTCTTGAGAGATAGAGAGAATATGGATATTCCGCAGTCATTGGTTAGACTCAAGATCAATAAAGAAGATATATGTCTCGTAGATAGTGCTACAACGCATACTATACTTAGAGATAAAAGATATTTTGCCTCTCTTGTTATGAAAGAAGTAAATGTTAATACAATATCTAGTAGTACGAAATTAATTGAAGACTCTAGAAGAGCCAATATCATATTACCTGGAGGAACAAAATTTGCTATAGATGGTGCATTATATTCTAGTTAGTCTTAAAGAAACTTGTTAAGTTTTAAAGATATTTGCTGAAATGGATATCATATTAAGACTGTAAATGAGGAGGATATTGAACATCTCTATATCACAACTATTATATCGGGTAAGAGACGTGTATTGGAAAAACTGTCCGCCTTTTCCTCTAGTTTGTACTACACAAATATTAGCACAGTTGAAACTCATGCTATATTAAACTAGAAGTTTACTTATCTAAATATTTTTACTATTTGGCACGATCAGTTAGGCCATCCTGGATCAATCATGATGCGAAAAATTATTGAAAATTCACATGGACACCCATTAAAGAACCAGAAGATTCTTCAATTTAAGGAATTCTCATGTGCTGCTTGTTCTCAAGGAAAATTGATTACTAGACCATCACCAGTTAAAGTTGGGATTGAATCCCTTGCATTTCTAGAATGTATTCAAGGTGATATATGTGGGCCCATTCACCCACCATGTGGACCATTCATATATTATATGGTTTTGATAGATGCATCTACAAGATAGTCACATGCGTGTTTGTTATCAACTCGCAACTTGGTGTTTTTGTGCTCAAATAATAAGATTAAGAGCACAATTTCCAGATTATGCCATCAAGACAATACGTCTTGATAATGCTAGTGAGTTTACATCTCAGGCTTTTAATGATTATTGTATGTTAATTGGAATAACAGTTGAAGAGCCTGTTGCTCATGTTCATACACAAAATGGTTTAGCACAATCATTTATTAAACGCTTCCAATTAATAGCTAGACTAATGCTTATGAGAACAAAACTTCCCGTTTCGACATGGTGATATGCTATTTTACATGCAGCAGCACTTGTACGCATCATGCCAACAAGTTATCATAAATTCTCCCTATTACAATTGGCTTTTGGTCAAGAGCCAAATATTTCCCATCTTAGAATTTTTGGATGTGTGGTTTATGTTCCGATTGCTCCACCACAACGCACGAAGATGGGACCTTAAAGAAGGTTGGGAATATATGTTGGATATGAATCCCCTTCTATAATAAAATATCTTGAACCAATGACTGAAGATTTATTTACCGCAAGATTTTTAGATTGTCATTTTAATGAAATAATTTTCCCAACATTATAGGGAGAAAATAAGCAGCTGGACAAGAAAATTAAATGGAATACATTATCATTATCTCATCTAGATACTCATACAAAGCAATGTGAACTAGAAGTTCAAAAGATAATTAATTTATTAAATATTGCAAATCAACTGCCAGATGCATTTACTGACCTAAAGAGAGTTACGAAATCTCATATACCAGCTGCAAATGCTCCAATTTAAATTGATGTCCTGGTAGGACAATCTGCTAGTGCAAATGAAACTAGGCCACGCCTGAAGCATGCCAGACCAATTGGTACCAAAGATAAAAATCCACGAAAAAGGAAATGAGCAATTGATCATGATGGTCATAATATGGAGGCAAATACTCAAAAAGAGTCCCAAGACATAACTATTAATGAAACCCCAGAAGAGGTCCGGGTACCTGAAAATAATGAAAATAAAGAGATCTCGATAAGGTATGTCACTACAGGAAAAAGATGGAACCAAAAAGATATAGTTGTCAACAACATTTTTTCATATAATGTTGCTGTTGAAATAATAAAGCAAAGCAAGGATCTTGAAGCAAAATCTATTGAAGAGTGTAGACAAAGACATGATTGGCCAAAATGAAAAGACGTAATCCAATCTAAATTAAATTCACTTTCCAAACGTAAAGTTTTTGGGCCTATAGTCCAAACACCTAAAGGTGTGAAGCCAGTGGGGGTACAAATGGGTTTTTGTACGAAAACGTAATGAGAAAAATGAAGTTGTAAGATATAAAGAACGACTTGTAGCACAAGGGTTTTCGCAAAGGCCTGGCATTGATTATGAGGAGACATATTCTCCTGTGGTGGATGCAATTACTTTGAGATACCTTATTAGTCTGGTAGTACATGAAAAACTTGATATGCATCTAATGGATGTTGTTACAGCTTATTTATATGACTCATTGGATAATGAAATTTATATGAAAATTCCTGAATGATTTGAAATGCCCGAAGCATGTAAAAATTCCCAGGAAATTTGTTCAATACGACTACAAAAGTCGTTGTATGGATTAAAATAATCAGGGCGTATGTGGTATAATTGCCTTAGTGAATATTTATTAAAAAAATGGTATAAAAATGGCCCAATTTACCCATGTGTCTTCATAAAAAAAGGTTTAGATCTAAATTTATCATAATCGCGATGTATGTTGATGATTTAAATATAATTGGTACTACAGAAGAGCTTCCAAAAGCAGTGGATTATTTGAAGGAAAATTTTGAAATGAAAGATCTCATAAAGACAAAATTTTGTCTTGGCTTACAGATTGAGCATTTGATAAACGAAAATTTGTCCATTAATCAACTTGTACAAAAAAGATTCTACAGTGATTTTACATGGATAAAGCACATCCATTGAGTACCCCAATGGTTGTAAGGTCACTTGATGTAAATAAAGATCCATTCCGACCTCAAGAGAAGGATGAAGAGCTTCTTGGTCCTAAAGTACCATATCTTAGCGCTATCGGGTCACTAATGTATCTTGCTAATAGTACAAGACCAGATATAACATTTTCTGTTAGTTTATTAGCAAGATTTAGTTCTTCTCCAACACGAAAACATTGGAACGAAATTAAGCATATATTCTGATATCTTCGAGGAACTGTTGGCATGAGTTTATTTTATTCAAATGAATCTAGACCTCAACTAATTGGTTATGCAGATGCAAGGTATTTATTAGATCCACATAAAGCCCGATCTCAAACAGGTTATTTATTCACAAGTGGAGGTACGGCTATATCATGGCGCTCAACAAAACAAACTATAGCTGCCACTTCTTCAAATCATGTAGAAATAATAGCAATTCATGAAGCAAGTCGAGAATGTGTTTGGCTAAGGTCAATGCCCAACAAATCTAGGAGATGTACGGACTGCCTTTAGAGAAAGATATTCCAACAACGTTGTCCGAAGACAATGCTGCATGTATTGCTCAACTAAAAGGAGGATTCATTAAAGGTAACAGAACGAAACACATTTCACCAAAGTTCTGTTTCACACATGATCTTCAGAAGAGTGGTGATATAGATGTTCAACAAATTCGTTCAAGTGATAATTTGGCAGATATGTTCACCAAAGCATTGCCTACTGTAATTTTTGAAAAGCTACCACACAAGATTGGAATGTGTCGACTAAGAGAAATCAAGTGATGTTGTCATCAAGGGGAGTAAAATACGCAATGCACTCTTTTTTCCTTAACTAAGGTTTTGTCCCATTAGGTTTTCCTGGTAAGATTTTTAATGAGGCAGCTTACAATGCGTATTACAAGATATGTGTACTCTTTTTCCTTCACTGGGATTTTTTTCCTTGTAAGGTTTTAATGAGGCACATTTTCTATTAATAGACATCCAAGGGAGAGTGTTATAAATCTAAGATTTTATATGGATGTCCATTAACCAAATTCTACAGTATCTTTATGGGATTAGGGTCACAATTTATGGGATTGTAATTTGTAATTAATTGAGATTATAATTGATTGAAATGCAATTACAATTATTATGAAGATCTTTCTATTATTGTTTTGTAGAAGAGCCTATAAATAGAGCCTTAGAGAAGCATTGTAATAATTGGCGTGAATAAAAATATTCTCTTCTTTCTTCTCTCAATTCTTTTTATTCTCTTATTCTTGTTCTTTCACTCCGTTACTTTCTTTTATTTTATAACATTATTATTATTATTATAGTCGAAAACTTAAAACTTGTTTTTCATTCTTAATTATCCTAATTACCTTCTCAATTTTTTCCAGCTGGCCCACGTGATCAAGAAACTTTTACTAATAAAAATTAACCAAAGGGAGGTTAACAAACAAGAGACTTGCTTTTAACCAATAGAGAGATGTACACGTTTTGCCATGAAGGGTCTGCTTCATTCCGTTGTGCAATAAAATGTCACTACTTGTTCAATGGTACTTGCCCTAGCTCTATAGGTTCAATTGGTCTATAATTAATTTTCCTTTGCTTCTCAACAATTCATGAGTGTCTTGAATTAACCCATGATCATCATGCATGTTGGGGGCAACAAAGCTGAGTAAACTGACAAAGAGGAAGCAGCGGCGGAATATATATATATATATATATAGAGAGAGAGAGAGAGAGAGAGAGAGAGAGGGATCCTTAAAAGGGGAGAAACGAATGCATATAGGGAGGGTACAATCACAATAACTACAACATGCGTGTTGCTTGGGTTAAATTCGAGAACCCAATAAAACAAACAATTCGTTACGTACTTTTTTTGTGTGTGTGAAGTTTTAAAAATATTGATGAATTAATTAACAGTAGTCTTATTATAGCTTACTAGTAATTTGTACTAGTCCTCAGAGAAAGAGAAATAATATTGGAGAGATACAGTAGTACTAGTACTGCGTGGTATATATATACACTACTGTATCTACTGTATATATATATAATATATATTATATGTGTGTATATATATATATATATATATGTTGCTGCGCTGCGCAGCACATGACTGCCTGCAAAACTCTCTCATCATCCTCAAACTAAAAACCCAATAGCTGCATGCCTGATTTGTGTTTGCGTGCAGTTCGAGGCGCATAGAAGCAGAGAAGCTTACAAAATAACTCACCTCAGTCAGTCCTCTCTCAAATTTTGTTTCAAACAAATACAGAAAATAATATATATGTATATATATTCACATACGAAATTTGTCTTCGATTCTTTGCCAATGACTGCATGTAAAATGAGAGTAATATTATAATATTTAGTTGTGTATTAATATCGTTGGGGATGTTTAATACTAGTACTCTGAGATTTGCATCTCTCATTTTTATATATCATAAATATACATATATGTAATATGTATGAAATAGAGTGTTAAATGTTCATATAATTGTCAAACCATAATAAAAATAAATAATATACAAATCAATCTAATTTAATCGAATTAAAATCTGATGAATTGAGCATTAATAATTTAGTTACTATCAACTTTTTAGCTTATAACATCTTTATTATATTTTATTTATCCATATTAATCTACAAGAGAATTTTGTACGGTTAAAAATAATACCTAATAAGTGTATGAACCTTTATAAAATACTATATAATAATATCACAAAAAACTTAAAATGTGTGCAAATTAAATTATAATTCACCGATTTATTACATTAATTTTGTTATCCAAATAATATTTTAGAAAAAATGTTTTGTTTGGGAGTGATGATCATGATCGCATAAAGAGAGAAAGGGTGGAGTAGAATCTAACCGTGAGACGCTTAGAAACAAAGAGCAAAGGTAGAGAAGTGCACGAAGCCAAAGAGAGAGTGACCAATTATATTATATATGTAAATAAATAAATAAATAAATAAATAAATGGTTAATTTTAATTCTGACACCAGGATTCCCACACTTGGTTGCTTCCAACACTCTACACGATAAAGCTAGCTCTATTCTCTCTTTGCCATTTTTAATACAAGTGTGTGCTTCCCTTTTTTCACCTTTTCTATTCGATCGCTTGCCATTTTCTACATACAAGGAAAGCAAATGGGTTAAAATTCTTTGCAGCCTTTTCTAGACATAGAAGATCGATCGCTCTCTCTCTCTTTCTCTTCTCTCTCTCTCTCCCTCTCTCCTTCTCTTCCCTCTTCATCATCACTATCCCCACTTCTGCCTTTTTTTGACTACCACATAATGACACACATAATTAATCTCTCTCTCTCTCTCTCTCTCTCTCTCTCTCTAACCAAGTGGAACAATGCATCTTGTTGCATTCTAAGTGGCCAAATGCCAAATGGGTTACTGTTTTCTTTTTTAGCACTACAATAAATTACAAGATCAGTTTTAATATTCGTTTTCACATATACCTTGTCTTGTTTGTTTCTTTTCCCCATAACTATTATTGTGTCACTGTCTAGCTATGGTTAGTTTGGTTTTTCAGCATTATTAATGTAAACCCTAATTCATGGTGTTTGTTTGGCTATTACATGTATGCCCTTGTTATCCAATATATAACTAGGTTTTAACTTTTGTGATGCTTTTATGTTCAAAAGTATTTAAGTAATAGACTGATTCTATGTATACCCATTTGTTCAAAATGTTATTATTACATCTTCACCATCCTCCAATATTATTAAGTTGTATCATGTATATATAAAGCGTAATGTCACCTTTTCAATGTGGGACACAAACGAGTGAAGGTAAATAAATCTATCTATGTGTCACGAGTTTAATTTATGTTCATCAACAGTATTACTACTTCGCTGGGGAGTCCGTACGTATGACTCAGTCACTAATAAATCGTTGTATATATTTATATATGTACACGTTAATCAAAATTAGACCCGTAAGGAATTGAGATTCCATCCAAATTAAACGATCAATATATATGTTAAGTGAAATGATCCAATATTGTTTTTATAAGTACTTATGTTTGTTTTAATATTTCATTTAGGCGAAACTCGAATTTATTTTACTTTTTACATATCCTATCAGTTCTTAGAAGAACTTAAGGCCCGTTTAGTTTACCGATTCAAGTTTTTAATTCAAGTTGAGATGTAATTTTATATGAGAGCTTTTTACAGTAACAAAAAAATTAGATATGACTGTTTCTGAGAGTTTTTTACTGTAGCAAAACTCGAATTTATAAATTTGAATCTGTGAAATGAACAGAGTCTTAGTCTTTTTAAGAACAGGTTCTATTTTAAAAGGTCAACCTGTTAAGTACGATGACCTAATATACTTATAAGCTTATATTTATTTTTCATATTAAATGATATATGAGATTCGGGTTTATTTCGTCTTTTACACACATACCATGGCTCCGACTTACAAATATTATTATTATTATTATTATTATTATTATTATTATTTAAAGAAAAGACGACAGTTTCATGATCACGATAGCATTCTAATTTGATATGTAATATATTTATCATGTTTTGTTTTCCTGATATGTATTTGCTCGTTCAGCTGACAATTTTTTGGCGGTCCCCCTCCAACATTTCATGTGTCGTAACATCCACTTCCCACCACAGCCTAAGCTGCCCAACAACGAAAACTCAAACTACTGTTCTCAGATCCCCTCAACCAAGACTAATTAATAAATTAAATCAAATTATCAGACGATCATGTTGTAATGCGATGCATAAATTAATAAAGTATTCCCACGTCCTTCAATAGGAGGGAGAGAGAGAGAGAGAGAGAGATACAATTTGGACAATGAAATTTAAATCCCCTCAATTAGACAAGGGTCATTTACTGATTTACATATATTCTTTGCATGCATATGAAAAAGAAAAAAAAAAAACAGATTTTAATTCAGAAAAAAATAATTGTTTGGACCTTTAATAATTAATTTATATTTGAGGGAAATTAAAAAAGAAGAAAGATTATTAGTGGTACGAATATATGTGTAGATGGCCTTATCTATTGATATAGAGAGTAGTTCAACAATTAGATTTAAATTTCGATGTATTTGATATTAAATGATACGTTTGAAAGAACAAAAGACACAACTTATTGCCCCACTCCTATTTCACTCGAGTTCATAAATGGACAATCAATTTTGTATTTTTCTTTCCTCAATTAGATATTTAACTTGTCAACGCTTAAAAAAAAAAAAATCAACTAATATAAAACTCGATCATCATTAGCATATATTTTTGTAGGTGCATAAACATAATAAAACTAATATAAACCTACACCGATACTGAAATTAACTTAAGATAACATAGTTATATATTTGTTTTAACTGTCTTAATTATCCTACGAAGAAAATGGAGTTAACTAATGAATAGGGCGAATAAGTGGCAGAAAACTGCGCTCCCCGTGTGGACAAAATCAGCAACCAACCAAATATGGTTAATTTATCAATTTTTTTTTAGTTATGCATGTTTACTTTAATTAGTCATGTTTTAATCAAGTTTTCACTGTCATAATCTGAACAGATTAACGTGGTGTCAGTTTCAAAAAAAAAAAAAAAAAAAAACCCCTGAACTAACTGATTATCATTCTTATAGATCAAGAAATACGAATATGTGGTTAAAATAGTACGAGGATCATAGATTGTTGAATCATAAATTACACATGTATTTTTCATTTTTTTGCCTCAAACATCAAATCGAGTCTGTAAGTCCATTTTATATTCATTTTCTGAGTTAACTTCTTACGTAACATTAAAAAAAAATAAAAATCTCGCATCATCTATTTGGATTATATTGCTTCCTCCATTGTCATCACATCAAATTATTCTTATCATAGGTAATATATATATAACTTTTTCAACAATATATATATATATATATATGTTAAAAACTAATGTTATCGGCTGTACTAAAACAGACATATTAGGCCTTGTTTTGGCTAGGGAGCGGAAGGATATATTTCATGTAGCATCAAAAGTGGGGTGGTTTATTAGGTCATGTGGGTATAAGTCTAACAGGCCGTGCGATTCACGTAACTAATCTGTATATGATACATCATGGTAATATGTTTGTCAAGAAAAAAGAGTGTGATAAATTAAAAAGACTAGGGGAAAAGAAAAACAAGATAATTCTGCCATCTGTTCGGTTCCCTACAACAACAAAAATAAATAAATAAATAATGGTGGCCATATATTTTGACAGCTAGAGATTCTCGTGTAGATATTGACGTTTCGCAGGAAACTTCACATAAGGTTAAACACGTTATTGGAAAATTTTGGCATTTGGTCTTGTTCAATGGAGTACACATTCACTATATTGCACCCCCGCTAGGATTACAAATATGAATCCAATTATATCCCCATCCAAGTGAAATCTAAACAGTACCATTAAAACAAAAGTGAGGACAAAAAACTATAGAGTACTGAAGAAAAATCCCATCCAAAAAAAAAAAAAAAAAAAGCAGAGGAAGAAGAAAGTAAACATTGGAGAGTGACATGCTTCTCCACTACTAAAATACCAAATCAAAGTGATAGAACTTACTTATACGGCAGTTAGAGTATCCTGTTGATATGTGCGTTTTTAAATATTAATTATAATAAAAAAATCACATCAAAACAAATAAAAAAAAATGTGAAATTAAAGCATCTTCAAGGCATTGTCAAATTAGTAATGGTAATAAGCATGTCGAATGTTAATATTTGAGTAAAAAAAAAAAAAAACTCTCCGATACAATAAAATATATTCCTACTACTAAATTTAGCATATGCTATATTTGATAATAAATATATACAAACATATGTTAAATTTTTGACATTTAATTGTTATTGGTTAATATATTTACTTTTAAATTTAATCATTACAACATTTACATTTTCAAATAATTTTAAAGTTAAGAGTTAATTTTTAGAACTTTTAAGACTTAATTATTAATTATTTAAATTTTGACAATAAGTAGATTTAACATTTGAAATAATATTGTGTGTTAGAGTACAACTGAAAGTAACATATCAAATAAGTTATTTTAATACCAAATATGACATCGGCATTATATTTATATTGGAGATGATCTTAATAGAACCTAACAAAATCTAACCGCTTAAATTTTTATATATTTCTCCAAAGAATTCTCATTATTTATAAGCTATGAAACGCACCTTTTTCTTTCAGTGAACAATATAGTAAGTACTTATAACTGACCTAGTTAGATAATTAGAAAAAAGAACGAAAAGAAAAAACACTAACCTAGTTTGATGATCTGCAATTACCCAAGATGAACTTAATTACGGCCATGAGCTTATTATATATAGAGTTTACTTTACGACAGAAAGACAAGGATTTAAAAAAAAAAAAAATGTTTTTTGGCTGGAACAGAAAGTCATGGATTTAGGAGCAATTGCAAATCGTCAATTAAAATATGTATTAATATTGGTTTAAAGTGGCAGAATATGGGCTTTTGTATTATCTAATAAGCTGTAAGAAGTATAGGTGAATTAGGTAGCAAGATTATGGCCCCATGGATTATTCTAGTACATGAATTATAAAATGGGGTTAAGTACAAATCTCTCTGTCTCCTAGAGGAACATTGTCATATATATTATAATTATATTATATGAATCGATCTAATTAGTATAATATAATAAGATGGTACGTGAAAGAGGCAACAAAGAAAGAAATAAATAAATACGGAGATAAAAGAGGGTATAGCTAGTGACTAGTGATGGAGAAAAAGAAAAAGAAGATAAATTATGATGTTTTCCTTTCTCTTTTTCTTTTCTTTCACTTTTTTCTTTTCTTTAATTTCTTTTATATTAATTATTAAATTACATAAAAAATATAATTAAAAAGGAAAAAAAAAATAATGTAGGAGGAGATGAGGAATCCATATGTCTTCCAAGCACTCCCAGACAAAATGAGCTTCAGAGTAGAGAGAAAAGCAACACTTGCTTTACGACCCAGAAAAGGAGGTTTCAAACACCATAAGAGGCCTAGCTTAGGAAATTGCGTGGTTAGTAACCCAATATTTTTTCTTTCTTTCTTTCTCTCTCTCTTCTCTTTCTCTCTCTTTGTGTCTATATTTAGAGAGCAAAGAGCTAGGCTGGGGTGCAACTCCAACCCCACATTTTCTCTCCTGCTTTCCTTCTGAAAACCACATACAAACCAAGAGAGAGAGAGAGAGAGACCACAAAATATTAGCCTATTATTTCCCCTTCATATGATCCCACCCTATAAATTAGTCTACCTTAGCACACTTCTTCCTTTGTATTTTGTACCAATTCAAAATGGAGTTTTCATTTTGTTGTGGGGCTTTTGCTTTTTCAAACCCCCGTTCTGATTATGACCCCGTTCACCTTCAATACCATCCCTTGGATCTCTCTCTCTCTCTCTCTCTCTCAACCTCCATATATACCTCTTTCTTTCACTTTCTCAATCCCCTTCTTTAGCTCTCTATCTCTCCCTTTTCTCTTCTTCTTCTTCTTCAGCCATTTCTAGGGCTACACACACACATATATATATATACAGAAGTGTGTGTGTGTGTAGGTCAGAATCACTCAGACAGATTACATAAACATATGTGAATCATGGGTTGGGATTAGATTAATCATATATGCTTTGGCTTGATATATATATATATGGAAATTGTAGGGCTTGGCATACACATGCATGTGAGGACTTTTGAATGCAAAATAAGAGCTTGTTGTTTGAGGGGTTTTCTTTTTTCTTCTTTTGTTTTCCTTTTGGATTCAATATTGCATGTTTTTGTTTTTGTTTTTGCAAATCATGCATACAACAATACAAAAGTATGTGCCTGGCTCCCTGTATGCCATTTGCAGAGCCCACCGGAACTTCGATGGCCTCCGTGGATGGCGTATGAGGAGCCATGCATATTCCATGTATTACATATACATGGTATATACATATAATCACATAATATATATGCATACACAATCACATAATATATACACTTTATATGTATGTGTATCTATACATATGTATATGTTTCTCTTGTCTTCTATTTGTTTCCAGAATTTTGGCAATAATATTAGCTCTTCTCTTGTTGAGAGAGATTTTGGAAGGGCATTATGGTCATCTTACTCTGCAGCTGCAAGTCGGCGAGGGTAGCACTGTAATTATGAAACACTTGCAGGTTTTGGTTCTTCTTATCTCCTTTCTGAACAGTGAAACAAAGGTACCTTTATCTGATTCTTCTTCTCTTCTTTTTCTCTCTTTATAACAATTTTCTTCTTCTTTCGTTGATACCGCTTGGCGTTTGTAGATTTTAGGGTTCTCATCATGATGTGATACAGATAATAATCAGATCCATATATAAGTTTATATATATATATATATATATATATTTTTTTTTTTTTGCAGAGAAATAGTAATAGATTCTGAGAGAAAAATTTGGCATTAGTATTTGTCATATGTAATTTTCTATGACACACTTTAGTCATGTCATGACCCCAACACTTGTATCGAGGCAAGTGGCAAAAGGAAAGGAAAATTTGTGGCCCAAATTACGGTAATTTAGAACTGTCGCCCCTGACAAACATGGAAGTTACAACCTAGCTACTTGTTTGCCCATGAGCCATCCATCTTGTAAAAATACTCTTGTCTAATGGATCTTATACATGACCCTTTCTATGTGTTTTTTTTTTTTTTTTTTTTTTTTTTTCTTTTTGTGATATTATTTAACTAATAAATAATTCACACAATGTTTTGGTATATGCATATATATATATATATATATATATATGTATATGTATACGATGGCTGGAAATCATGAGTTTGCTATAATTTTTGTTTCTCTTTTGATGGGAAATTAGATCTAATCTAATTTTCTTAAAAGTTAAAATCCATGTCGTATTTAGATCCTAGTTATTGCTAAAAAAAACTAAGCACATTAGGATTTAATGAAGGATTAAGGAAATTTTTTCCTTTTTGCTGAGGAACACTTTGATTAAGGATTTTCTGTGTGATTAGTAGGATTTGATTATTGATTTTAGGATTCGTACGTTGAGCTATATGAGTTATATAATTAATTAAGCTGATTTTCTTTTCTTTTCTTTCCTTTCCATTAATTATAAATGCATACGCACGGAAAATAGTACTATTTGAGCTCTTTCCTTGTATGAAATACATGAAATATTATAACATTTTACTAACCAATGTAATTGCATTTAATCAGCCTGCAATCTCGCCAATATCTTTGAAAGAGACTGACAAGTAATCTGAATATTTTAACTTCTCTAGTAAGTGAGGAATTTTCTTAAATAATATTCTTACAAATCTTATCTAACAAAAAAGAAGAAAGGATAAGGAAAAAAAAAAACATATATACACATGGACACATGTATATATATTAATCATGGCCATTTGGTTTCTGAGTCAAAAGCAAGCAAAACTTTTGAAAAGGAAAAGAGCTGGGTGGGGAAGGGATGTTTGTATTTCGAAACAAGCTTTTATATTAATTTGCATTATCAATGTTTTACTTTCGGTGGGGGAAGGTAGGGTTACAAACTTATGATACCCACAAAATCTCCATTTCTGTATAGGAGTAGAGTACTACACTAATAATTATTTCAACTTTCAACAAAGTAAAAAGAAGAAAAATAAAAAGATGTGGGTTTGAAATTTGACGAGAAAAGAGGAGAGTTTTGTAGTAGGATGCCTCACGGTAAAAGGCATATTCTAAATCCTAAGTTGTCCTTAAAAATTGTCACATTTTTTATTATTATTATGATCTAATTATTCTAACAGTCCAAAACACTTTGGGTTAAAACTTCATCTTTTAATTACTAATAAGTTGTCTTAATTAAACTCTTTAACGCAAATTATAAATAAACAAAAAGAAATGAGGAACCTATTTATAAGTATAATTTTGAATTGTTAAGTTTTCATAAAGTTTTGTTACTCTTATATGTTTCGAATAGATATATATATTAGGGAAAAAATGACGGATTTTAATATTTTGATATAGAAATTGAGAAAGAATCAAAGAAAAAATTGGGAGGGATTTAAAATGAATATCTTACTATTTCCTTTCAGGTTTTTCAATTTTGTTTTGTTTGGTTTTGATTTGGATTTGGATTTTTTTTTATTTCGCTTAGATTTTGTTTTAATATTTTGATTCATAAAATTTAAAAATATATATATATATATAATTCTGATACGATCTAATAATTGAAAAATAGAATAATATAGTAAATAGCATATTTATCAAACTAAATTAAGTAAATAGCATATTCTAAAACTATTTAAAGTAAATAGTACTTTACTACGTAAATGTTTTGTAAAAAGAATTTTTTCCACATTAATAAAAAATTTTACCACGTAAACTAGTCATAAATTGCTATTCAGTATTTACTTCAAATCATTTTAAAATCTGTTATTTACTTAATTTAGTTTCATAAATTTGTTATTTACTACAATTTATGTTTAAAAATGTGTGATTACGCCTGCTACAGAATTTTCTTAAAAAAACAAAGGACTAGGGTAAAAAAAAAAAAAAAAAAAAAGGAGATGGAGTTTTGTCATAGGAATATATAAGCTACAAATATATATATATATGTATATATCTTTTTAGATCACAGTTTGATCATATTCCTCGTCTTGACATAGCTTCTGTTGTGAGTAATGATATTTGGGCTGAGCTCATGATCTGCCTCAGCTATATTTGTGATCAACACTCGTTAAGATTCTTCAGGCTTATTCTGGGTATATGTATAGTATACTACTCAAACTCTTATATCACCAAAATATCACAAATATTCCCATTTCTCTCTCTCTCTCTCTCTCTCTCTCTCTCTCTCTCTCTACTCTTATATATCTCTCTATGCCAAAAAATGTTGCACGTACGTACGCAAAACTATCTCTGGCGAGGGCTCGATCATGAAGAGAGAAAGGAAAGAAAAGTATGGATTCTGGGAAAAGTAAAAGTGTTTTCGCAGCAGCAGATTATCATTATAGCTACTAGGGAATCTCATATTACAAAAACGACTGGACCACTCTCTCTCTCTCTCTCTGACCTGATCTGAATCTCTCTCCTTTCGATTGGCTGGCAGAGAATATAGTTTACGGTCAAAGCAGGTCAAAAAGGACAATGGGGCCAGGGAAGAGAGTGTGGACCACCCTTCAGATCTCCTTGAACTTTAATTGTTATATATGAGTTTTATCACGAACTTTTTGATAATCAAGATTAAGATATGCTTTATTTTTAAAAAAATATTTTCAGCAATAAGAAGTACTTATGTAATATCATGATCACGATAAGGTTTCAGAAAAATTTAGTTACATCAAATCGCTCCTCATATCTTTTCGCATTACCTATTTTTAAGGTTGTTTTATACGTTTTGGTTCTAAGAGCTCAAGGGGAACTTTTTAAATTTTAGTTAAATTTTATTTAAAATAGTTAAAAAATTGTTTTAATTAGTAATTTTTTTAGTGAGTCACACTAACCATACTCTCTATTTTAGCTAAATATATATTATTTTAATATTATTAAATTTAAAATATAAATATTTTATTGAATTTACAAAATAATTTTTACATCAAAAAATAAAATAATACAAAAAATGAAATGGCTAGCCTCTTTATGCTAACTATATTTAGTTAGCGTGAAAGACATTCTCTAAAATAGCTAAACATTTAATTAATGGTTGGAGTGGAGAAAAGTAAAAAAAAAAAAACAAAAAAATGGATAAATCATTAGCTATTTTGATTAAAAACATGAAATGGCTAGCATGGTTGAGTTGCTCTAAGCCGTTAGATTTTTTCATATTGAACCATTTTGACGGCTTGAAAAAAATTCTAGACCGGACGATTTTTGCAATGGAATCAGACCGAAACAAACTGTTTTAAAACAGTATGGTATGGAATTTAAACGCAGTTTGGACTATTTTTTAGTTTTTTTTTTGTTTTAGTTTTTAGTTACTATATTTCATATTAATTAAAATCTAGTAAAAGTTAAGTACAACAAATGAACAAAATCGCAATCCGTTAAATAAAATTAGCATTCTAAAAAGATTAAAAAAAAGCGTAAAAATAACTAATAAAGTTAATATTTTATTTTTTAATATAAATGTATGAAACAGTTTGGTCCGGTTTTAGACAATTGACAAACAATGACATGTAACCAGACCGCCGAATAAATTCGGTCCGGCGATTTTCGGGCAAATCGCGCATAACTCTACTTATTTTTATTTGAAGAAAAATTGGATGGAGTAAACAAGGTCTTATATGGCACGTTTGTATGGTTAATAAAAAGAGAAATTAGGGTAAGCGTCCTCTTTTACCCAATTATATAAAAGGACGATCAACATTTATTTTTTTTTTAATATTTTGGTTAAATGACCCTTTTTTTAATTGAAATTATTACCATTCCCTTTCTACCCTCAACTCAATTGAAATGTTAGACTCAGCTTTGCCATAGTTTGCATGGGATATATGATTGCTACACACGGTGGTGAAAAGAATATCTCCCTTGAACGGAGGATAACTTGCCGGAGATCCTTAAGAAGATAGCTACAGGAAGAGGATCCAGAGCTGCGACAGAAGAATATTCAACGCCAACGACGCTTTATTTGGCCACACCGAAGCATTCTAGTTTTGTTTCTATTTTTTCTTTCCCGGCAATTTGAGTGTTAGAATAGTAGTTTGCCATACTTTGTGTGTGTGTGCGTGTGTGTATTTATTACAGTAGACTGTATATTAGTAGATGATATTATTTTTATGACTTGTTTCAGAAAATAACTATGTTTGTGTTTGTGATTTGACAGTAGGCTGCATCAATGAATGAATTATGAAATTATGCGACGGGTGATTCAGAAAACAATTCAGAAGAATTGGACTACGTTGTAGCCCTTTTAGAACCCCAGATGTGCCTGATATATGTCTATTTTCATCCATTTTGCGACGGTCGTTATTCAAATGAGGTTTATTATAACAGTTAAGCAAGTTCAGAGAGTTGATTGTCAAAATAAAAAGTTTGGGCCGGGGTCGATGGGACTCCAATGTTCGGGACACAGGCAGGGGGGGAGGTGAAGAAAGACAGAGAAGATAGGGTAGGGAACTTGGAGTGAGAGGCAGCACTATATAAACCAACAAACACATGCAATAAAACTCGACGCCATTAATAATTTTTGAGATGCCATCCTTGAATATCGCATTTTGCAGAGCCTCATACATCGACGAGGTACCCTTTTGGTTGAAGGTAAATTCAGTTCAGGCCTATTTAGGTTTCCTACTTGGTAGAATATATGCAATAATAAAAGTTCTTATCTGTAATACTTGCATTGAGTACAAGGGAGCTTGATCAAGAAGTTGTAACGTGGGGGCAACAGGCAATGCGTGTTTGTTTTTTTTTTTTTTTTTAGGATATTTAGAAATTCTTTAAGAAAATGTTATGATTCAACATAAAGTTGAAATCTAGAGGATGATTATTTGTTACCCTGAAAGTATAGGTATAAAAAAAAAATTTTAATATATTTTTAATTTTCTTATTTATGGGGACATAGTTTTATTATTCAATTACTAAAGAGACACAATTATAATTTTTTTTTTCCTTTGCAAAATGGAGGCACGACTATAGGTTAGAATTAAAATTTTAAAATTTGAAAGGGACACGTGCCCCAACTGACTATATACCGTGTGGTCATTAATGTAGACCAACTGATTTAAATCTCTCGGTCAAGATCAATATCCCTTATGAAGCTTTAAAATGAGGACACCCTAGTATAGAATATCTCAATACATGATACTCTATATAATTCCACATGTGTAATGTTTTCGTTCAATTATCTCAACAAAAAAAAGTTTGCTGGTGCTCAGCAAACTTTTTTTCACGTCAATGCAATGAATCTGATTTCTTTAGAATAATGATTTTAATGGTTGTTTATAATTTAATAATAATATAAAACTTTTTTTTTTTCTTTTGATTAATAATTTAATGGTTCAGTCTGCTTAGTTGCTTTTAGTTTAAAGAACATTAATCTTCTCGATTGTTCAGGTCTGAACTTAAGTATTCTTTTTTATGGGGAAAAAAGAAAAAGAAAAATGGTCACCTGCGGCTGCAGGCTACCCAACCAGGGGGCCACCCACATCCACGTTGTTATGCACTTTAACAGAGATTGTACTCTCAATTCCCTTGCGAAAAAAAAAAAAACAATCTCAAAAGTCTCAAAAAGTAGATTCTATGTATGTATTTTAATTTCTGATCATACACTTTCATATGCTTTTCTTAGCACTAGCTAGCATTTTTATCTTTCTCTCTCCTTTTTCTCTTTTCTTTTTCCTCTTTTTAAGGAAATTTCTGATATAATAGAAAAAAATGAGCTATCTAGAGTTCTCTACTTTTTAATAATAGAGTTATATTAAATACTGTCTATTATGCATATATTTTTAATTTAATATGATTTTAATCAAATCTAACAGTCAGAATTTAATCCTACCAATAAATCGGTCTACCAAAAAAGATTTAAGTTTATCGAAACTAGAGGAAACTCTAGGCCATATTTACGTAAAATGCGAATTAATTATGTTTGTAGACTATGATATTGGAGATTTGATGTTTGTAGACTAAAATATTAGGGTCAATGCTTAACTGAGTTTTCCAGTATATTATAAATATATGATTTTCTTTGGCCGTCGAGCTATGTTGGGAAAATTTTATTTTAGCACCCTCTGTTATATTGAAATTTGAGTTTAATACTATCTGTTTTTGAAAATTTCATCTCAGTACTTCAATCTTTTAAAAAATATTTTTTTAGTATCTCAGAGCCATTTTTTAGAATATAAAAAAGACAAAATTACGTTTATTGTAAAAACTCATCTGTTGAACATAATTTAAAAAAATGATTTTAAATGAGGTTCTTAAAACACAACAACATCATGTTATTAACACAAGCCCTAAAACCAAAAAAAAAAAAAAAAAAAAAAAAAAAAAAAAAAAGAACAAACAAAACAAACAAAAAAAACAAAAAAACAAAACAAAAACGATGAAAAAAAGGAAAAAAAAACAAAAAAACAAAAGACAAAAAAGGAAAACAAAAAATTCAAAACAGAGCATCAACGTCTATTTTACACTAACTGAAAAAATGAAAAAAAAAAAAAAAATGAACCTCTTTTTTACATTAACCCTAAACTAAAGAAAATATAAAAGCAAAAACTTATACACACGACGTCCAAAAAAATTCTGATCAACAGATGATTTTTTATAATAACGGTAATTTTATCTTTTTGTGTCCTAAAAGATAACTCTGAGGTGCTAAAAAAATATTTTCTAAAAGGTTGAAGTACCAGCATGAAATTTTCAAAAACAGAGAATATCAAACTCAAATTTTGATATAACAGAGAGTACCATAATGAAAATTTTCTTATAATTTTTGTAAGATTCTAACTGAAAAGTTGTGTGTTCTTTTATTTATTTTTTAATGAACAAATTAGTACAAAAGATTTGAGAACTTGTATATCATAAAGTTTCTCTTGTAAATTGATATGATTAGAAATGCCCCCACACAAAAAATCAAAGAACCGTTAATTGATAATCTGTATCTAAGTAATAATTAGAAGCATAACTGTTTTCTTTTCTAGTAAATTAAAAGGGGGGGAAAAAAAAGAAAGAAAGAAAGGAAAGATTTTGACAACTAGTTCACCACAAAGAAGTTACGATTTATGATGTAGTGGATCATCGGAAATGGTAATTATTAGATTGTGGGCTTTGCATGCATGAAGTGCCTACTTGCATGGAAGTTGGTCTTTTGCCAATTTTAACGTCCATTATATTGTTTATAAGCCCTGGTCCAGTGATTTGCACATCATCAATTTTGATGTCGTTTTTCATCATTCTTATGGCCATTGACATAGTGGGCCGGAGCCTAGAATTCTCTTGCACGCAGAGAAGACCAACTTTTAGGAAATGAACTGCTTCTTCTTCTTCTTCTTCTTCTTGGTCTTCTTCTTGATCTTGGTGATCTTTTTCTTCTTCGCCATCTAGATCTGACGAGAAGTTTGCGCTATAAATGGTATTAGTAATGTTACTGTCTACTAGATCTATAAGCTTGTCACTTTTGTACATTTCCCATGCCTGCATAAAATTGAAAACCACACGTCAAGCATGTTACTACTATTTTTCGTGTACATTTTTGTTGTTTTTGTATATTATAGTGAAATAAATTTTTTCTGCAATAATAAGTGGCAACTGTTTTCAGACTTGAAACGATTGAGTCTTTTATTAATTTGCATGAACTTTTTCTTTCGATGAGAGAGTTTAACTAGCATCAAATTAGGTCTAAGACCCCTTAACAAAATCAAAATTTTTAGTTAAATATAGAGTTAAATAAATCAGCATGTACAATTAATATATATCAATATATATGGTGGGACCTTTAAAAGTCAAATACATCGACCTTTGCCATTTGCATATATACTAATTATTTAATAAATTGAAGAGAACGAAAGTTTTAACTTATTTAATTCGATTCCCACTTTTGTTACTTAAGGAATGGAGAGGAAAAGGACTGCCTTCCATTGTAACATCACTAATTAGAGAAGGCAAGAAAAAAAAAAAAAAGAAGAAAAAATTAGATGTGGATAGATTCAGATCATAATTAACAAATAGAAAGGGAAGGAAAACATGGACGTAAATAACATTTTTAATTTTTTTAATAATGTGGTATGATATAATTGGTAAGATACCATTTTAGATATTAAAATTAAACACGTGATCGAACCTCATGTTCGTTTATTCTATATGTGTGTACGTATTAATGTACATAACTTTGTGATTAATAGTCATATCATATACCTTCTCAACAAGGTAGTGTTCTCCTAGTTGTAGGTCGAAATCAACAGCTGATCTTCCACTCACTATTTCCAAAAGCAGAACTCCGAAACTATACACATCTGATTTTCGGGTTAGGCGCCCGCTAATGGCATACTCAGGAGAAAGATAGCCTCTTCAGCACCAAAAGGGAAAACAGGAAAAAAAAATATTAAATCAAATAACTAAATAAGAGGAATAATATAGAAAGAAAATGAACAAATATATATATATATATATATATAACAACCAAACAGGGAAAAAAAAAAAAAAGAGGCATAGAATTTAGCAAGATAACGAGCTTGAATTAAGCGTGAAATCAGGATCATGACTTACAGTGTCCCGGCAACTTTAGTAGTGATGTGAGAGATATTGTCGGGAAACAACTTAGAGAGGCCAAAATCTGAAATTTTGGGATTAAAATTCTCATCCAAAACTATATTGCTAGCTTTAATATCTCGATGCACAATGTGTGGTTGGACCTCCTCGTGAATATAGACAAGACCACGAGCAATTCCTAAACAAATTTTCCTCCTTGCTTCCCAACCAAGTAGGCCTTTAGTTTTCTCGCCACATATATAATATTGTAACCATGTGTATTAGTATGTATATATATAGCATATTAAAATTAAAGACACAAATATATATTCAACAATGTAACTACGTGCCACATCCATTGGTTATGGTATTTTAAGTACATATATAAGCTGGGTTGTGTTAAATGTGTTTTTGAGATTTCACTATAAACTCGAATAAAAAGAAATTTTGTTACATACCTAGCATAAGACGAGAGAGGTTGTTATTTTTCATGTATTCATAGACAAGAATTCGAAATGGACCGTCAACGCAACCGCCGTGGAGCTTAACAAGATTTTCATGGCTAATATTGGACAACGATGCAATTTCAGTCATGAACTCCTTGTCTCCTTGTTTTGAATCAGCCGAAAGAACTTTAACAGCTACTATTCTACCATCTTGAAGTCTTCCCTATTTAATAGATTATCATATATGTGTCAAAAGTTTTGTTTAGTTTGAGATCACAAATATATTGAGGGCTTGAATTTAATTTAGAAAAATAAGTACATGTAAAAATATATATGTTAATTTACTTTGTAAACGGATCCAAATCCGCCTTCACCGATCTTATTGGATGAACGGAAGCCATTAGTGGCTGATTTGAGCTCATTGTATGAAAATGCATTCACATTTTGAAGAATTTGTACACCTAGTTGATCACTCAAGGAGAGAATTAGTTAGCTCAACCACTTAATGTCAATCATTATCATGTAGGGCAAAAAATAATGTCAATGTCAATTCGTGCACGGCATTATTTGTGTCTCATGTCAACTATATATGTCATATATCTATATATGTTGTACATAACTATTTGTATATATATATATATATATATAGAACATATTCCATGGAAAAACAATTAATACATGCGAGATATTTGTACAACTTGCATATTTACTTTATTCCAACGATCCAAATTATTTGTCTTATACCAGGCAACTATGTAATTATCAATTATATTGATAAAAGAATATACTGCACATAAATGGAAAGGCTGCTATATCCAACTCACTAAATTTAATGATATGAAAGGTAGTTGAAAAGAAAAACTAACACTAGAAATATCAGCTATAGAAAATGGATTGTGATATTCCTTTTATGAGATTTCCTGATGATTTATGAACTGATTATTCGGAATTATTATTAAATTTATACAAGAAATAAATATTAACCATGACATGATCATCATCTCTCTCTTATTACAGAGGATCGAAGATCTATTTCTTATACATACATACATACATATATATAGAGATATAAGTATTATCTTCATATATAGAAAGAAAGCATAAATATGAAGCGGAAAAGGAGGAAAATCGAAAACAAAAACAAATGAATTTAAGGATGACCAGAAAAAATCAATCAAAAATAGCTGAAATCAATCAAAGGCTTCTGCAGGTAATTATGAATATAAAGATATATTTGTGTATCAGTATATATATATATATATATAATATTTACCTCGGAAGGCTTCTTCATCGTTGATTGCTGATGAAGAGAAGAAGCACTTTGATGAGCAAAGAAAAGAAAACTTCATTTCTATGAAACGGACGTACGTGATCTTCTCGTGATCTTCTCTTCGGGAGTAAAACGTACGTATATACCTATATTATATATAACGATCAGAAGTTTGCTTGCAGTTCTGAGTGGTCAGAAGGAAAATTATGAAATGATATATATATATATATATATATATATATATATCCCAAATCGAAATCAGCTGAGGTAGTTTTTAGCTGATGGAGATATATATTATTTAAAATAACGTCATTAATTATATATATATATTTATTTATATATACTAATAGTAATCATTAGAGCCATTGAAGGTTTCTTCGTATTGACTAGTTGGCAACGGACGAAATGAAAGTCATAAATTAAATTAAAGAACACATGAAAAACATTTTGATAAAATTGCGAAAATTGCCAGATTACGGAAATGCCCTTGGTGGGGTTTTATCTTACGTAGTGATCTTTGAATTGTGTTTTTATTTGTTTCACACTGATCAATTCTATTTCTATCAATTTATAGTCTAATATAGAGGGAGGCGGCTGGTAATTTTACAAAGTGCCAATAATGACATTTAATTTAGATAGCTAACTGCACCTAATATTGTCTTATTTATGACGTATATATAGTGTGTGTGTTTTTTTTCCTCTTTCTCCTATCATGTTAAGCACATATATTATAATGTACTATACGTTGCATGTAATTGTGTGTATGTGTGTTTTTTTTTTTTTTTTTCGGGGAAAAAAACGTATTATATTCCGTTCACTTCACCGATTCGAGTTTTGCTACAGTAAAAATCTCTCAGAAACAGTCACATCTAACTTTTTTGCTACAGTAAAAAGCTCTCACATAAAGTCACGTCTCAACTCGAATTAAAAACTTGAATCAGCAAACTAAACGTGCCCTAAGTATGGTCTGCAACCAAACTGATCCAAACTAGGGAACCAATGTATGCTTGGCAATCCTAGCGGAATAAAACGAAGACTAGCGGAATAAAACGAAGAGAAGCAAACGAATATTGTTAAAGTATAAAACTATTGTTGGCCCACCTCGTAACAACTTAAGTTTTTAAGGTGGATTGGTAAACTAACATGGTATCAGAGCATGCCTAGTTTTGTAATGTTGGGTCCCCCAATATCGACTTATTCGCAGCGGTTTGGCATGGTCCACGCTATGCGTGAGGGGGCGTATTAGAATCTCATATTGGCTGGAGATATTGGCATGATCCACTTAATAAGGTGAGGGCAATCCTCCCCTAACAAGCCGGTTTGTCAGGTTGAGTTAGGCCCAATATCCTTTGATTTCTGTAAAATGACCCAACAATAATTTTACACTTTAACACTCCCCTTCACATGTGGGCTGGACAATGAGTATTCGTGTGGGTAAAATAATTGGAAAGCCCAACACGTGAATATTTAAGCCCGATGTATATTAAAGACCCAACACACATGATGACAATTTTTAAATGGGGATAAAAAGTGCAATTATGGGGGTTTGAACTCAAGACCTCCCGCTCTGATACCATTTTACATAAATCAAATGATATTGGGCCTAACTCAACCTGACAAAACCGGCTTTGTTAGGAAATGATTGCCCTCACCTTATTAAGTGGATCATGCTAATATCTTCAGCCAATATGATATTCTAATAAATATGTGACACTATAGTAATCCAGAAAAACTAATTACATTGAAAAAAGGAGTTTCTAAACTCAAGCACGGCTAAAAGTTAAGCAACGATCAAGTTCCAAACTTGGCAGTCAAGAATTTAGCTAGATAGAGTGATCATACGAGCCACGCGGATACTAATTTATCAAGAGTTGATTTATTGTCGAATCACATAATTTGATCGGTAAAATTTGATAATCAACTTGGTATTCATGTATATATGTACAATATATTCAAGTTATTTACCAAATTTTATCTAAATATTGATGTGAAAGTTGGCGGCCCGGAGACGTATCTATATATAATATATATATATATATATGTATAAATTATTGTTCCCTAGCAATTATAAGATTCAGTATTAATCAGTTGACCTCGTTCATTTCACCGATTTGAGTTTCAGTTTTAAGTTTCTACAGTAAAAAGCTCTCAAAAAATGTTACATTTAACTTTTTTTGTTACAGTAAAAAACTCTAAAAAAATATCACATCTCAACTCGAATCCGTAAAGTGAACGAGACATAAATCTGACTGGATACAATCATATGTATCCCACCCCAAATCAAAGCCCACTTTAAGAGCCAGAGATTAATTATTATTTGTCGAGCTCAATTTTATCTTATTTGTAGAGTTAGATATACACAACTCAAGAAATTTCACAGATAAATCTTCCATGTGTTTTTTTTTTTTTTTTTGCTTGAAAAATCTTCCACATGTTTTACTTGAACCAATAATTAAGCTGTTTTGTTTTATTGTAATGTCTTTGTATTTAAAAAATGAATAAATAAATTTCACCTCAAGGTTGTGAGCTCGGATAGTTATGTAGCCGACACTACAGATGTACCTTTTATTTATTGTTTATTATTATTATAGATTATAGATAATCCTGCAAAGGCGCAAAATTGACCAGCAAAGTTTGGTTAATTGAATATTACTTGATTGAAGGTCAACCATTACCAATTCAATAGAAATGCAACAGTAAACTTGGCTCATCCTGTAGAGACGAGGAATATGGTTAGGTCCCAATGACTCCCACAACTTTGATTTTGAACTCAACTAAAGACTGGGTCAATTTTGCAACTCTATGACTGTTTTTGAGTTGTTTTTTTCACGTTTTTCGAGATAAAAATGAAAATATGAGAAAAACAGTGTTTGACACAATTAAAGACAAAAAACATAAATAAAAATGATTTTTTAATTTAGTGTAAAATGAAAGATAAATAAAAAATGACTTTTAGTCACTTTTTATTTTTTGTTTATGTTTTCTCCTCTCTCGAGCAAAGAGAGACATTAATGGATTTTTTTATAATGAAAATAATCTCTTGATAAAAATATCAAACACATTTTCAAAAATGATTACTGTTTGAGATTGATAACGTTTTCATTTACATTTTCATACAAAAAATAAAATTATTTTAAAATAAGTTCCAAGCACATCCTATGTATGCCTAGATGTTCCCCACCTCCCTCACCCTCGTTCTCTCTATATATACACACACATATACACATGTACAAATTTATAATAATTATGTTTTTATCAGTAGTTACCTATTAAATATAGAAACATAATGATATAACGTGATAAGAATCTAATCTCATTTATTATCATATGTTTTTTTATCAACTACTTAACTTTTTACTACCGTAATATGCCACAGTTAAAATAATAATATTATTTACTAATAAATAAATATCAGAATAACTATTACAACTACATCCGTGTGTGTTTATATATAATATGTGTGTATATATGATTTCAGAAGTAGAAAAGCATATATATTTTACAAATTAGTCGTTATGGAAAGTATTCAAGTAACTCTATCTCACGTGTTCAACGGACTAATATGGTAGAAAATTAAATATACTTTTCAATTCTGTGGATTGATCAGTTATCTGTGGTTAAATATTATTGCATGAATAAGACAAAGCTTGAAATTAAAACGACATTGTTCATCAGTCTGTTCTTTATTAATTAGCTTCTATAACTTAGCTGAGCTAGCTATATATAGGTATAGAAACTGTCTTTTGGCCAATATTGTAATCAAATATGTTGCCCATTTATATGCACCGATAAATATACATATGTTAATTATCATAAACTGGAATTAATGTTGTCCACAAAAAGGATTTACTGAGAGAAAAAAATGAGAGAAAAATGAATAAAAACTCAATCAATCGACTGAGTGTATTTCCTGTATATTTAGTATTACAAAGAGATTTGTTACATCAGAAACAGAATTCCAGTTCAGCTTAGCTAAATAACAAATTCTGTTGTAATTAATTTTACAGCATCGTTCATTTTACCGATTTGAGTTTTTAGTTTTAAGTTTCTACAGTAAAAAGTTCTCAAAAAATATCACATCTAACTTTTTCTGCTACAGTGAAAAGCTTTCAGAAAATATCACATCTCAACTCAAATTAAAAATTTAAATCCGTAAAATGAACGAGACCTTAACTTATCAATTTGTCTCGACATCCACACAAAAATTCCAGGTCAAACTTTCTAGCGATGTCATATTCCAGTGGAAATCTAGATTTTCCACGAGAGCCGCCCACCATAAACCTTTTCAGAAAGACCAAAGTTTTCTTTTATGTTATATAGAATTTCCTAATTAAAAGAGTATATACAGACAATAATATGTGTTGGGTCAAAATATCTACTAGTATTAACTATTAAGCCATCTATGAGCTGGGGAGCACAACAATACAATAATTTAGAATATTTATTTCAGAAGTACCATCTAGAAATATTATTTCTTTCATAAAAAATGTAATAATATTCTTTCAGAAAGTTCTTGATCACTATGGGACTTTGGCCAACTCTGTGCATGATTTATTAATTCTCGAGCGGCCTTTTATCAATGATGGATCTAAAGTACTGGCTCCTAAAATTCTTGAGGTCTTAGATTCTTCCTTTACAGAATTGGATTAAGATCAATATACTGGTATAGTTGCTAATGGACTTTTGGAATGTTTAGATTGCGTTTGGTATGAGAGTTTAAATTAGAGTAGTTTTAGTTTTAAAACTAGATCTATGATTTATGGTTTGAACTTTGCATCTAAACTATAGTTATGGAACCAGAATCAGAACTAGATGTTTGAACCATCTAAAATTAAGAGGGAGGTGGTTTTATTTTTTTAAGGTGATTCTGGTTTAAAACATCACATAAGAAGTCAAACATTGAACCAGAACTATCCAAACCAAACACTGGTTTTCAAGAACTATTTTTTACTTTTTACAAATAAACAAATGTTTGAACTAGAATCATGGTTCCGGTTCTAGAACCCTCATGACATACTCCACACATTAGGGGTTTTGAAAAATTTGTTTAGTTAAGCCTGGGAGCAATGAATGCCTTTGAGGCTAACTTTGGGAAATTATTTCAGCCATATCTTATGCTAATTAAAAAAAATAGAGAAAGTTGTTCAATATATTTTTATGCGTGAGTCTAAATTTTAACGTTTTATTCTGAGTTAACACCGTTTTGATTAAAATGACTAAAAATCAATTGATCAATGTTTATAGGTCAAACATTAAAGGAGTACCATTTAAAATAATATTTGTCTCGTTTAAGAATACATAAAAGAGCTTAAGGCTCTTATTATTGGACTATCTCGTGAGCTTGTCACTTATCAACACCTCATCCTTCGTCTATTTTTTTAAATCTATATCTATCTCTATAACATACATAAAAGAACTGAACTTTTTTCCATCCATCTTTCTCCATTTGTTACTTGTTAATTCTTACTTTTTTGTATTTTCTTTTTTCTAATTCTTTCTTTTTGCTTATTTTTTTGAAAACTCTTTTACAATTTATTTACTGTAGTGTGTTTTTTTAGAATTTTTTTTCTCACTTTGCTCCTATTAAAATAATTACTTTCAAATGTGTACTTACTCCATCTTTTTTATTTTTATTAATATCACCTCTACATTATAATTATTTTCTGGTAAGAACTAATGTTTAGTTATTAAATTAGCTTTTCAATGGTTTGATTTGGAGTATGAATAATTTTGTGTCACTTATTAAAATTTTTAATCTAATTTATAATCTATACATAATAATTTATTAATCTAACAATACATAAAAGAGGCAAGCTCTCCACTACTTTTTTTTATCTTTATTTTTTTGGGAATTTTTGTATATTTTAATTTTTTGTGTGCTTTTTAAAAATATATTATTACTCACTTGATTTTTATGAGAGTAATTTTTCACACGCGATCCTATTTTATTTTTAGTTGATTAAAATAATTTTCTTCAAATATATCCTTACTTATTTTTTTGTCAATTGTTATCTTTATACATATTCTTTTTTAAAATAAATTAAAAAAATCTTTAAATAGTTGTATAAATTAATTTCTCATTATTCGGTAAGCAATAAACCTTTCAGTTGTCTCTAACACAATAATACATGCCATACACATTACAAAACTTACAAAACTAGTTAACTATTAAGGGCCCGTTCGGTTTGCTAATTTGAGTTTTTAATTCGAGTTGAGATGTGATGTCGTGTGAGAGTTTTTTACTGTAGTAAAAAAGTTAAATGTGACTATTTCTGAGAGCTTTTTACTGTAGCAAAACTCGAATAAACGAAATGAACGGGACCTAAAAAAGTTAATTGTCTCTCTCTCATTTGAACTTTTATTTTTTAAAATTTTATATTTACATTTAACACAATTTATTTTATACCTCAAAAATTTTACCTCTCTTTTACTTGTTTTCACCCCGTAGTTCAGTTATGCCCCGACCCTTGCCCTCGCACCCATGACTAATTGTTTTTGCTCCGCCTCTGCCTCCATCAGCGCTCGGCGGTTGGTTCATGATTGGGAGAGTGGACGACAAAGGAGGAAAGGAGAAGTAGATGTTTAATTCATGAATTCAAAATTATAATTGAGAATTATTTTAGTTCATAAATTTAAAATTATGATTTAAAATTATTCTTAATTTATATATATTTTATTAAAAAATATACTATAATAAATTATAAATTATAATTTAAATTATAAAAATTCTCGTACCAAATGACAATGAACGAACACCTACCTACAAATACCATCGGATCTAACGGTTCAATGAATCTGCCACTGTCCGTTTAAGGCTATAAGCTCACGTGGGTCCCACCTCGATCCTTTTTTACGCCAACACCCACTCACCTACCGAAAGCCCAAAAAGGCCCAAACTCTCTCTCTCTCCCCTTTCAACCGCCTCTAGTTCCTCTACCACAATTACTTTCCCTCTCATCGAATCTCTGCCTCTCAGGTTTGGTTTCCTTCTTTACCTTTCTTTTTTTTTTTATAAAACAAAAAAAAAATTTATTTCTTGTCGTTTCTCCTTTTCTTACAACTTTTGTTACGCTTATGACTCTGTAGAGGAGATTTGAGAAAGATGATTGTTGTTTTTTTTTTTTGCCCCTTTTGTTTGCTGTATAGGGGGTGAGTTTTTGTGGTCTGGTGCTTAATTTGGCATACCCGTCACAGAGAAAGATGAACTTCTCTTTGTGCGCGCCGTCTTCTGATCTTAGATATCCTTATAATGAAGTTGTGAGGTCTACGGATTTTAGTCTAATGATGTCCAAACCTTCTCTGAGGATTGAAAATGTCATCAAGAGAGATATTTCCCAAGTGTCTTCTAATCCGGAGGCTGGAAAGGCGGTGATGTCAAGCAATTTGATGCCTAAGCAGTTAGAAGGATCGTTCATGGCAAAAAAACAGTTTGATGATCACGTTCATAAGACAGAATGTGTCAGAACATTGCTGATTGATAACTATGATAGCTACACGTACAATATTTACCAGGAGTTGTCTGTAATTAATGGCTGTAAGCTCTCTCTCTCTCATGCGAGATTCTTTTACATTGTGATCTGCTTTGATCTTCTATAATGGTGTTTTTGTTTTTTTCAGAGCATTGTTGGGAAAGAAAATGAATTTTGACACCTCTTGTTGGCTTGTTTTTGTGTCAGTACCTCCTGTGGTGGTGCGAAATGATGAGTTGACTTGGGAGGACGTCTACCATTACTTGTACGAAGAAAATGCGTTTGACAACATCGTTATATCACCTGGACCTGGTTCTCCAACATGTCCGGCAGATATAGGTTAGAATAGTTAATTTATCTTGCAAAACTGTATATTTTCTGCTAATTTTACCCTTAATATATCTGCACTAGTAGTAAAAAATTGGTTACATGAAGTGCAATGATGAAAGTGCGCTGCTTGTACGCTCCCTGTAGGAAAAGACAGGAATAATAGAATTGAGACTGAAGAATAGAACCAAAGGAGAGAAAACTTAGAATTCTAGGAATAAAACGACAATCCGTTAATATGTGTGGTTGAATAGATAAACACTCACACAATATTATTTGATGGATCTGTCACATTTCTCTCTTTATCGTTGTATCACATGCTTTTCGTAAGTTATCGTGCTCTTGACTCTTGAGTCTCATTTGGTACATGTTTGTTCTCAAACATGTAGAGCCCGTTTGGTTGGAGGATTCGTTCCCTAATTCGAATATGGTTCATGGATCGCTACAGTATTTTCTCTCACAAAAAACACACGTAAATAAAAAATGATTCTAATCTCATGGTTCTAATTCATGAACCAAACGGGCTCATAGTTTATACCTGTAGATATTATTTATTTATTTTTTCTCTCATTCATAACAATAAAATTTTGTTTCTTACAAGAAAAGAAGTAAAAAAATTTCCACACGCTCTGTTCTGTTTCTGTCTGCATTTGTTTTCAAGAAAACTTCCTATGATCATTATAATCATTACATGTTTAGGTATTTTTAAATATTTCAGGAATCTGTCTTCAACTGCTACACAAGTGCTGGGATATCCCCATTTTGGGGGTTTGTCTTGGACATCAAGTAAGTCTCGTTTTCCATGCCTACAATTTGCTGTCTACCAGTTATTTTGTGTCTAAATAATAATTTAATCAAGCATGCATGTATACATTGTATAGTCAACATGATGGTCAAGAACACACATGCTGAGTGGTTTTGCAACATGTTTTGATTACTTTTCTCCTGGACGAACAGGCCTTAGGTTATGTTCATGGCGCTAATGTTGTGCACGCATCTGAACCCATCCATGGTCGCTTAAGGTACCTTTAAATACTGTTATGATCTTATTTTGTTTTGTCCTTTGCAACGTGTTTGTGACTAAGGTTTTTGTACTGAAGCTTTGTCATCTTGACTTTTCATCTCCATTCAGTGAAATCGAACACAATGGATGCAGCCTGTTTCATGACATCCCCTCTGGCCCAAACTCAGGATTTAAGGTCAGCATTTCAAAGAGTTTAAAATTTTTTCTCTTCTCAAAATTTAACTTGGACTTTAACTTCCCTTGGTCTTACAAGTTTGTTGTCCATGACATGCGCTTTGGTAAATGGTAACGCTGCAAGGTAGAAATTCTTAAGGCCTCCTAAATGAGCATATTTGAAATTTCAACTGTATTGAAAGATTTATTGGTAGCTTTTGCTGTATAGGTGATTGAATGCTTTTTACTATATTGTTGGTTGAAAGGAAATTCTGTTGGATTGAATGCTTTTTACTTTTCCTTTTGGGTTAAAAGGAAATTTTGTTGGATTTGCAGATAATTTGCTAGTCAATTGCAAGTTGAAAAGTAATTACACTTAATTAAATATACATTATTGCAAGATCTATCTTTACTGATACAAGTAAAATTGCATTTATTTCCATGTATAAAAATCTTTTTTCATAGAGAAGATCATGTGTTTTTGGAACTTAACAAACTGCATCTACCCTGGGAAGATGTGTTCACAAGCAGTAATCTATCCGTTTATTTACTCAGCCCAACCTAAAATTTTGTTTTTATTATTTGCTTTTTGAAGAAAAGTTGCAACTGCAAAATTGAACGATCTTTCTGGTGGGTAGAAAAAGTATAATTTTGACTGTTTTACTTATGTACAGAGTAACAAACACTTTAATTCTATCTGTTGTGCCGATGGCTTTAAGTAACAAACACTTTAATTCTATCTTTCGTGCTGATGGCTTTGTTTCTCAGGAAATCCATGGAACGAAAGATCCTGAATTTGGAACCTTCTAAACCAAATATATTGTGTTAAACAAGGGTATTCATGTTTGGGTGGCGGCTCAAAATCAGCCTCATTGATCCTAACTGCTGTTTGTTTCAACTAATTTCAGGTGGTTCGATATCATTCTCTTATAATTGATGATGGGTCACTACCAAATGATCTCATTCCTATAGCATGGACATCTTCCACTGATGCACTTTCTTTTCTTGGGACACATGAGCTTGATGTTACCCCTGACACTTCCGCCGATTTTTATCCAAACAGCGTGAAAGGAAAAAAGGTTCTCATGGGCATCATGCATTCCACCAGGCCTCATTATGGTGTGCAGGTGTGCTGCATTCTAATTTTGCTTCTTATTATGGCAATCTTATTCCCGTGCTAGACTATTGACTTTATATTTGACACTCCAGTTTCATCCAGAAAGTGTTGCAACTTGTCATGGAAGGCAAATATTCAAGAATTTTAGAGAGATTACGGAGAATTATTGGCGGAGATTGAAGCCAAAGTTCACCAAACAAAGGGGTTTCCCATATGCTGGTAAACTAAAACTCTTTCAAAAGATGTTTTCTCTTGATCTTTCTTCTTTGGTGTGATTTAAGAATTAATTTGGATCAAGAAGCTATTTAATGTACCTTAAAGGTATACATTGTTACCAATGTTCTAAGCTATTTATTTTACATCTTTTTATTTTTTCTGCCTTTGCTTTTGATTTACAAGGACATTCATGTAATATTTTCTGAGTAATAAACCTTTTTTAGCATGCATGCAGATGCCAAATGCTAATGGACTGCTAAGAGAAGTTTCCGAAGGCAGGCAGCTAGCAATTAATCTGGATAGTCGACGATATAATGAAGCTTTTAGAAGTGGCCAATCAGTGCATAATGTAGATAAGAATAGTTGTTTTGGTATGTTTAAGATGGTAGATCTTTCCCATCCAAACATTGGCGTCAAACACCTAAAGTTGAAGTGGAGGAAATTTGACTGCTTGGCTGGTAAAGTTGGCGGAGCAAGAAATATTTTCCTTGAATTTTTTGGACGTAATTCTGCTGAGAGCACCTTTTGGTTGGACAGTTCCTCAACAGAGAAGGTTTCTTAATTTACCAATTACTATTGACTTTACATGCTAATGAAACATTTTAGTGAATTTTTTTTTCATTATTTTTTTTTCTTATGTTACAGTACATTATAAAGTTTTGCTCTCCAACCAACGATCGTACTACCTACGTAAACCTAGGACTCAATACATTAAAAGCAACTCACATACCCACTAAACACCAATTGAGCTAATCATATCTAAGTACTAGTATTATGATTAATCTCGTCACTTTTTTAGTAAATTTTGCTTGCTTTTACTTTCAGAGCTGTCATTTATGCTGGCATTGGTTTTCTGTCATATTGTTGAAAATGTGATGGGATGGTCAAAAATATCGTAGAAAAGTTGGATGGTCTAACTAAGATTGATAAAGCAATATAATGGAATATACAGTTATCTAACAGTAGAATTATATGTGCAAATGATTTGGATTTTGATCTTTTCATGCAAAATTTATCATTTATGGGGATTTATTTCTAGAAGTGTTCCTACCTTGGTTTTGCTGAAGCTCATATGTTCGTTTTTCTTTTCCAATGTTGAAAATTTCAATTTGCTATTTTTATATTCAGGGAAGAGCGCGCTTTTCGTTCATGGGAGGCAAAGGTGGATCTCTTTGGAAGCACATGACATTTAAATTATCAGATGAAAGGTTTAAACTATGATTTTGCTCATCTTTGTAGTCTTTTGCTTTTGGTTTGTTGTATATAATGTTGACTTTGATGAGTTTCAAAATGAACTTTCGTCTCTCTGCTTTCATGTCCATTTTTCAGTGATACGGCTTCAAAAGCTGGAGGTTATCTAACAAGTGAAGATGCTCAAGGCTCTACCGTGGAAACATTTCTTGAAGAAGGTTTTCTTGATTTCTTGAAAAAGGTATTTTGATAAAAAAAAAATATATTGCCTACTGTGTCGTGCCTCTTCTGTAATTTGAAAATAATTTTGTTTTTATCTACATTTATATGTTTACGTGATACAGGTGAATTAATCTGTTTTTACTTGATCTTTGTTCTAGGAACTCCTGTTAATCCGTTATGATGAAAAAGATTATGAAGGATTGCCATTTGACTTTTATGGCGGATATATTGGTTACATGGGGTATGCAGTTAAGTCTTTAAATTAATGACGAGAGAACTATGTTTATGTTAGATTATCTTGCTTGTTTCACGTGTCATGTCCGTTATTTAACAGGGTAAGAACTAATATTTTTAATCAAGCAGTAAATTGTAATTTCTTTTTAAACTCATCCCATGTGTTTGTGTGTGAGCTTTATTTTTCTTTGGGGCATTTTTTTTTTCTTGCCTAGTTTGAAGCTTCCTAAATGGTTAAATGCTGTTTTACCAATGTAAGTTTCTTCTTTCGTTTTCGTATTATGTCCCTGTAATGTCAGAAACTGAAACTTGACGATGATCGTGTTTATCTTATATTGTTACTAGTCGGGAAGCAGGTTTCCATCTTTAAATCCAGGCATTGTGTAATTAGCTCCATCTTATTCATGCCTTTGAAATGCTGATTTGTACCTAGCTTTCACTTAACTAAACGGAGAGTGAATAAAGGAGTCTTCATGGGACTTTAGTATTTTTCTCAAGCTAAAAGTGTTATAATTTCGCAAATTTTATCCTATTAAGGGTCTTGATGATGATATCATGGCTTCTTAGAGACGTAGACCAATTGTTCTCTCTCCCTCTCTCTCTCTCTCTCTCTCTCTCTCTCCAGGCATTTAGGATTTTGATATTTTTTTGGTTTCTTCCATCGTCATTCCGTTTTATAATATAGGTCTTTATGTCCATTAGTTTTGTGATGCAGGTATAACCTCAAAGTTGAATGTGGCATGGTATCAAATCGCCACAAATCCAGAACTCCAGATGCTTGTTTTTTCTTCGCCGATAACCTCATAGCTATTGATCACTGCAATGGCGATGTTTACGCAATGTGTTTACATGAGGGAAGCACAACTCCGTCATGGTTGGAGGAAATGGAACAGAAACTTGTGAAAGTTGAAGCTTCTGTTAAAAGAGGCAGAGAGGAACAAACTCTATGGGCTCTAAGAAAATCTACATCTAAGGAAGGTTTTGTTTGTGATAAGTCCAGAGAGGACTATGTAACAGATATTGAGAAGTGTCTGGATTACATTAAAGATGGAGAGAGCTACGAATTGTGTCTAACTACTCAACTCAGAAAGAGAATTGGAGACATAGATTCACTAGGACTATACCTTCACCTGAGAGAAATAAACCCGGCCCCATATGCTGCCTGGCTTAATTTTTCAAGGGAAAACCTATCCATCTGCTGTTCTTCACCGGAGAGATTCCTAAGATTGGACAGGAACGGCATATTGGAAGCGAAACCCATTAAGGGCACCATAGCTCGTGGTGCGACACAAGAGGAAGATGAACGGTGCAGACAGCAGTTGCAATACAGGTAGTATGATCTCTTGTTCAATAGCACAGGAATCTGTTTGCCAGTATTGTTCGGTCAATTGATTATGATTTTCCTTCATTTCATTTGGCAAAGGGAAAAGGAATCTTTTTCAGAATACGAGCCTTTTTTTTAGCCTTAATTTACTTGCATAAAGGACTAACAAGAATACGCAAATGTTCAGGTCTCTGATAGATTCTAATTTATTGCCTCTGAACTAATAGTATTCCCTTTCTCTTAACAGTGAAAAGGACCAAGCCGAAAATTTGATGATTGTTGATCTTCTAAGAAACGACCTTGGGCGAGTTTGCGAGCCCGGTTCTGTCCACGTGTCCCGTCTTATGGATGTGGAATCATATGCGACAGTGCATACCATGGTCAGCACGATTCGTGGAAAAAAGTGGGAAGACATAACTGCAGTCGATTGTGTAAGAGCAGCATTTCCAGGTGGTTCAATGACAGGTGCACCGAAGTTGAGATCAATGGAGCTTCTTGATTCTCTAGAGAGCAGCTCCCGAGGTATCTACTCGGGCTCTATCGGGTTCTTTTCGTATAACCAGACATTTGACCTGAACATTGTGATTAGAACCATTGTGATTCATGAGGGTGAAGCTTCGATAGGTGCGGGAGGGGCCATTGTTGCTCTGTCGAATCCCGAAGACGAATACGAAGAAATGATCTTGAAAACACGTGCTCCAGCAAAAGCTGTGATGGAATTTCTCTAGGGAGTTTGATCTTAGAGGAGTTATTCATGTTTAATTTGTACCTTTGTCCCATTGAAAAGTCTAGTATCACAAAAGAATCTTTATGCAGACCTGTACAAGTAGCAGGGCTTCATATATACGTATAGTTTGGCTTGTTAGGTTAATAATTTGTTTTGTCAAAACAATAAATTAAAAGGTGATTCTGATTCTTGATAACCACTACACTTGGCTGAATTTGAGTTTCCTACCCCCGAAAAAGAGAAATTAACATAATTTTCTTAGGTGATTTTTTTAAATGTTGGATTTAATTAATATCACACTAAAATAATAAAAATTTGATGGTCGAAAACAAGTACCCTATGAAAGAATTCTTAAATTTCTTATTCTTGGCTTGTTAGAAATGCAAAATAAGGTTGGCTATGTTAAGCATCTATTTTGATTACTTTTGGCATTTTCTGCATGAAGAATTTATACACGAAAAAGGAAAAATGAAAAAGAAAAACCATGACTTTCATGCTAAATTTCCAGAGGGGTTTTTCTTGTTGAATAAAATAAAGAAATAATCCAAATGGTTACCACGTTTTTCCAACAAAAACAATGCTGCATGCATACACAAGAGGAGCAACTAAAAGTCAAAACAAAGTCATTGACCCAGAAAAACAGAAGTCAAATCAAAGTCAATTTATATATTTATCTTTTTTTCTTTTTCTGGAATCTATTAATTATTTTCCTCTAGTTATTTGCAATTGAGGAAAACAAAGTCCTTTCTTATTTTAATCAAAAGAAAGCACATATGTTATATTGTGTGTTATCCTCTCCTATATCAAAGACAACACTTGATATTGAATCCATAATTCCTGTCCAAAGCCCCCCTCC